>NC_134077.1:64278994-64538994 GCF_965140245.1 Athene noctua | reverse complement strand
CCATAGTTCTTTTCCATTTCCACATTCCAAGACTTCCAGAAAGTAAACCCCACCTCTTTTAGGCCACACATCTGTATAAATTTCCTGTGAGAGAGAAGAATTGTTAAAGTTGTCTTGCATGGAAACTAACAGTGCTGCTTTTGGAATTTTGAAAAACGTTCCCATTATACAGCATCAAAAGGCACCTGGGACTATCAGATCAAGACTGAAATTTAGTAGCCTAAAATATGAATTTTCCATTTTGATGCCAAGACACTAGTTTGCTGACAAAATATTTGATCCATTATTTCCTCACTTCTGTGTTACAGCATTTTTGAATGTTCGTAATACAATTGAGATTTTACATTTTTGTGTGTAGATTCCTTTTTTATGCTTAAAAATTTCTAAAAATCTACTGCTGCCAAGACTAACAGATTATATAACATCAGAATTTCATTTTGCATGGTAATTAATGCTTGAGATTAATCTTTCCCACATTGGAGAGCTATTGGACTTTCTTACCTACAGGCATGTTTTCAGTATTTTTGCAGTATATGTGGGTAATACTATTTGCCAACTACAATAACTAGAGTAATAAAAGGGAGAAATCTAGATGAGAGATCTTCATACCAACTTAAATAGCTAGATGGAATTATTAAAACTTGGGGAGGTTAGATTAATTTAAACACAGAGGTAGAGGGATGTGCAATGCTGAATGTACAAGGCCGTAACCACTGCAATTGTTAAATTAATTCATGTGGTTGTTATGTGGTGGCCTACTGCTGTTTTTAGTGACAGTTTGTTTTGGATGGTTTACTGCAGATCTACCAGTGGCTGCTGCTTTTGGAAAGACTGTCAAATATGTTTCATTCACAGTGTCTGGGTTATACAGATCTTCTACTGACATGTGCACAGCTAAGAATTCTGTTCAAATTCCAGAGTAGCATCAGGCTTTCCAAAATACTTCTAAAGACATAACTTCCTGCAGATACGGTGTACTAAAGTTCTGTGAAACTAATTTAGCATTTTCAGGACCTTAGAAAAGATGTTTATTTACAATATTTGTACTTCATAAGGCTCTTGCATTCTGTTGGTTTTAGACATAATGTGAAGTACAATAAAGAATTTACCTGGTTTATCTTAGCACACACTAACCATGTGAGCATGAACAAAGAGTAGCAACCACAAATTAACAGTTCTTGTTATATTATTTTAAAATACAGAAAATTTTGGAAATTAGTGTGCTGCTTTGAGAACACCATTTTTAATGTCAAAAACTCAGATAATCTAGATGTATATAATCTCTACAATCTCCAATGTCACAAAACCAAATATAGAAAAACAACTGTAATACGGTTTTGGAACTGCTCTAAGATTTTGCCATTTTTTGTAGATAGAAGTTTAGGTTGAATGCTTTAACTTTACATAGTTTAACTCATCCACTTTGCAGGCATGTTACTGATACACTGAACAAACTAGCTGGGAAGTAGTCCAAGAGTGTTTCAATAAAATATTACAATACAAAAAGATAAACTTTTGTGATAAGGAAATACTGAGGACAGCAGGCATACTGGGAAGAGATGGGATTGAGGAAAGAAGAGGATGGATGATTGGGAGGCCAATGTTACTGGACTGGTTTGTTTTCAATTTTATCTTTTCCTTCCTTCCTTCCTTCCTTCCTTCCTTCCTTCCTTCCTTCCTTCCTTCCTTCCTTCCTTCCTTCCTTCCTTCCTTCCTTCCTTCCTTCCTTCCTTCCTTCCTTCCTTCCTTCCTTCCTTCCTTCCTTCCAAAAAAAAACCAAACAAAACAACAACAACCAAAAAAAAAAAAAAACACACCACAAAAAAAACCAACCAAAAACCTATAGAGGTCATTTGTCTCAAGTCCTAGACAAATTCTAATTTGTTCCAAGAAGATCCTGCCACCCCCCCAGGACAGTCAGTACATTTCAGCTGATAAGAGCAGACACAGGCTACACAGAGATAGGTTATAAAATTCCTACCACTACAGCTTCTAAAATTCATGTAATACTGGCCATTCTGGCATGGAAGCTATTAACCAATCATACATCTATCTTGGAAATACAGTTTAGAAACAATTTTGGGATTCTTAGTAAACTAATCTAGCAGAGGCTGAGAAATTCCAGATGATGCACAGCATTCTCTAGGATCAAAAAGGGAACAATGCTACTCTCCAAGTATCTCAGAGATGCACTACAGGAGTTGCATCAGTGTGCCTGCATACAGTACACAAAAGGATTTTAACAATTTAGAAACACAAGTATTCATTTTGAACCTGCATTATGCCAAAACTATCATGAAGTTCAGCCTGCGCCTCATTTTTAGTGTGAACAGAATAAACAATAGTATCCTGTGACAAATGAAGGCATTGATTGAAACTGGAAAAATGGAGCCAACTTCAGTAAATCTTACTGGGTTTGCCTGGTTTGCTGTCTGCTCGTTTGTTAGTAACTAAGAACAAAACCTAACACAGCAACTAAATGTTAACAGAGGGACATTAACACACACATGAGAGTCCTCATCATGTCTGACAGGTGTTACAATATTTATCCTCTTAAGTAAGAAATAAGGTATAACCCATGTGTGGTACTATCTCCTCCAACCTTGTGACTGAAGATGAACATCCTAACACAGAGCAATCATCATGTATACAATGTACATTCTTTCTTCTTCCCCTGATCCAGAAGGAAACGGATTCATATGAAAGAAATGAAAAATAAAAAGTACTTGAAATAGACGGACACCACAGATGCTGAGGATTAAATAACTTGTAAATTATTATAGCAGCGTCAGAAGAACACACACATTCTGAATCGTTACTCACCACTTATACTGCGCTTTCTCTTTTGCAAGATGCCTTGAGATCTGAGTAGAAAATTTTTGATAAGGACTAAGTACTTTTAATGAATGACACATCCCTTTAGCTGACAATTTTTCATGAAACTTGGGTATTGACTCCTGCATTCCAACCAAAACAACAGTTCGTATAAATTTATCACTTACTGAATCTACACTGCAGTTTCACCTAGAGAGATGGGTATGGCTCATTTTCCCAATCCACCCTTCACTGTTTTACTACATGCAATCTGTTAGGTTATGCTGTTAATCTGCTTTCTATATTTCACTCCAGAAATTATTCCTGTTTTTCACATGCCATGTGCCCAAATAGAAACTGTAGTTTTTCTAATTATAGGATATCCTTTGGGTAAGAAGCAGTAGGGAATGTAACAGGTTGTTAACAGTGATATAAAATATTAGTTTGAAGAGAAATTTATACTTATGTATTTACTTAACTGTACTTTGACATGTAAAAATTAGTAGGGAGGATATATTTCCAGAGTTTAGGAAAAGCAATTGGGTGTGAAGATGTACACTTACTCCTCAATCTCAAATGATGTGCTATGGGATACTGGGTAAATTTGTGTTTCTGTTTATCCACATGTAAAATTCAAGTAATAATACGCAATTATGCACAGGCATGCTGCAAAGCTTGCTTACCTGGTGGTAAAGATGCTACAGATAAGCCAAGTATTTGCTATTTTAAATGACTGTACATAAGGAAAGTGAAGTTATGCAATGCTCAGTTCACTCCCTCTTAGACATCTTATATATACACTTTTTAAAAAAATTTAAAGAAAAACAAGTGAAATTGAAAAATGCATCATCATTCCTTCCTGGACTTCTTGCATACTTTTGAGGTGACTTATGCATAACACATCGGTGCATCTCCTTAGCACAGCAACCTGTACTCATGAAATGACACTTGGCACTGCACCTGGGACACTGTAACCTCTGTGGACTAAAAGGATTTGGTTTGTCTCATCCCTTCTGATTATTCAGTGTATGCTAGGAACAAGAGTGTGTGGTGACACGGATCAATGGACTCTGCACTGTGTTTTCTGGTCCTGCTTGTTTCTACTCTTCATTTCTTGTTTCATGTACTACCCTTAACATTCCTCCTGCAGGAGAGCAAGAACCACACATTTTATTCACCATACTGTCTCAATAAAAAGAAAAAACCCTTTTAAGGAAAATGGGATTTAGAACTAGTCATGAAATTCTAACCTCCTCCTCTGATACTGTAAGCAACTTAAATTTTCTAATCGTTCAATCTGAACTTCAACATACATGACTTACATCTACAAAATTGCAGGGATGAAAAGAAAAACATTTAATCATGTATTCACATCCTTTGCCTTCCATTTGTCCCTCTCTGCTCCCCACTAAGAAAAGAGAATAAAGGAAATCCCAGGCAGGGATGATGACAACACTTCAGTCAAATGACAAACAAGGCAATTTGTAAAGAATATTGTAGAAAGAAGCCTACTAAAAGATTTCCAACATGAAATTTAACAATCTGTCAAGCACCACACCCAGAGGAAAGTTGGGAGTCACTCAGCATTGTATCATTTGTACTCCTACAGTGAATTACCAATGTAAACCACACAGGTCCACAGGGATGTACTAGTGCCTTCTCACTGCATATTAACTTGAAGTCCTAAGGCATTCAGAAGGATAATGGTATTCAGCATACAGTCAGGTCTCAAAGGAAACCAAAATGCATCACATGTCAGCTGTATGTGTGTTCCCTCTCATATTTATGTAACATATATGATGCATATACAAATACAGAAACATATAATTATCTTGAAAGACAAAGAGTCGATTATTTGGAGACAAATTATTCATTAAATCCTGATTTCACTGACTTCAGTAACTCCCAGTGATTTAAGTAGGGTGACTTCAATAAGACTTTTACACTGCTTGCACATTCAAAAGACCTTTCAAAATTTTTTGCTATGCATAAATACTAAAGGTATCTGGTTTCAGCAGTAAGGAAAAGGAAAGCAAAAATAAATGCACTACATGCGCAAAATTCCTTTCAAATTCATGGTACTTTTTCTTGCTTTCTCATTACACTATGAACAGCTACACTAAGAGATGCCCTCAGACAGTAAGAAAGCAACTTAAATTTGGGTATTCTTCTTTGAGGGGCCATCTGCATCTGTGGTCAGAGCTCATTTTCCTACCACTTCTCCCTTGGAATACCAGAAAGACTCCTGGGGTTACCAAGGCTGACGAGCTCTGAAATGTTAGTGTAGCAGAGGTCATATATGTTTAGACTAGATATTAAGAAGCATTTATTTCCAGAAGGGGTTCTTAGGCATTGGAATAGGCTGCCCAGGGTGGTGGTGGAGTCCCCATCCCTGGAGGTGTTTAAGAGTCAGGTTGACATAGTGCTGAGGGATATGGTGTAGTTGGGAACAGTCAGTGTTAGGTTAATGGTTGGACTGGATGATCTTCAAGGTCTTTTCCAACCTAGCCAATTCTGTGATCATAGAAGCACTCAAGGTGGGGGGAGGAAATAGTTTTTTGAGGTACTGCTAAGACAACATTTTTGTCTTCAAAAAGGCCATGATGTCAATTCTTATTACTGACAAAGTTACTAAAAGTCAACTCAGTTTACATCTGCTCTTTTAGAAGGAAACAAGGTTGGCCATTGCTGGCCATGTGACATCCTGCACTTACATGAGAGCAGAGATAAGGAAGAAGAATCATCCAGTATACCTGTACTGACAGAATAAACATACTTCTCAAAGAAAAACAGTTACAACTGATTAATCTTACTCTTTAAAAGGCCTGCCTGTACACAGCATTTGCCACCAAACATGAGAGAAACATACAGTTGAATAATGACTGCAACTCCCAATAGATCATGATGTCATGATGCTTCTGCTATGGCAAAATGAGTGGTAAAATGTTCTGCTGATTAGGGATACCAATTAAACTCAGACACCAGAGTGAAAAGAGCAGGCGTATTTTACTAGTGATAACAGTGTAATACAGAAAACATGCAGTAAGAAAAAGCAGAATAGTGCACTTAAAGCAGCAAACAGGAAAAAACAGGGTAATGCATTAAATCATTACTACATGAGAGAATAGTGATTAAGAAGGATACATCACCACTTGCATGTTACCATCACCCAGACCCGCAGTGGCTGGGCAGCCCCGGTCACAGCGAGGGTTTGGAGGGCCTGTCCCGGCAAGGGGGAAATCCTGCGCGGTGCGTCCACCCGTAGGTGAGGCTGCCAAAGTCGCTGTGAGCGGGTCCAGCCTTATATACCAGAGATCGACAGGCCAGAAGAGCTGGCACTTTTGTTTTGAGTGGAAAATTTCTGGTGTCATTCTCTTGTTGGATTCCACCCAAAGCCTGGCCAGGGCTCAGGGGGGGAAACCAAGGGAGTTTCTAACAAGGCCAGATACTTGGGTTTTCAGCCTTGAACAAGCCTAAACAGGGGAAATTGGGTACATTCTCTCCTCATTACTGATTATATTTTGTCGTAGCTGCATCTTTCACTAGCGGGTTTACATACTTTGTTAATGATTACATACCAAGTTAGCAGCTTCGGCTTGGGGCCTGTTGTTCAGGCTTCAGTACTTCAATGCTTCAGCACTTTTACATCAGCATAAGTGGGTTGTTATAACCTAGCACAATACCTACTAGTACAATGTTTATCAGTTATAAAATATACAGGATTCATCTATAGGTCAGCTCTGGCTTGGGCCAGTTGTCCAAGCCTTAGCACTTCATAAAAGTGCTGCTGGAGCTCCAGGTAGCATCTTTATAAATTTCAGGAATGGATGTAGTCAGCACTGAGGCAAACAACAGTGGTTGACCTAAGGCTGAAAACATATTAACACAGAGATACCTGAAGTCAAAGAGGGAAAGGGGGAGGCGGGTGGTGGACAAATATTAGGGCCTTGATCTCCCTTCACTTTAGTTGCAGTTATAGGCTACCAGAACAGCAGCTCTCATTAAAAGATACTCAGCAAGATGCCAGACCCACTTCACTAAAGACAGATCTTAATCAGTCATATAACTCTGGTATTAAATAAATAAATAAATAAATGCCTACCACATGTGGATATACACTGGAAATGGCTGAAGATGCACCTAAAATGATTTCAGGTCAAAACATTTTAGGATTAAAAAATAATCCACAATCATATGGGTAACAAGGACATGAGAGAAGTACCACCTTCACAGAGTTCATGTAAAAATCATGGTTCATGCTGCTGCTTCTGCTGTTCTTACTGTTCTTTCTGCTGTTGCTGAAAATACCACTTGGTTGAAGATGAACAAGTGAGATTTAAAGCCTGGAAGCCACTCAGTGTTCATTGTATGATGTGGAAGGATGTGAGGTTTGGGTGTTAAATCTGTAAGAGTTCACTGTGAAACAGGGTAGGAACAAAAGGAGAGTGATGAAGTCAGAACTGCCTCAGCCAAGCTGGAGCCAGAAGGATCAATCATGTTATTTCTTGCCTCACCTAGGGGAGGATTGTTAGTAGAAGATGAGTCAGGGAAGCTGTGCTTAAGTATCTTTCCCCACAAGATCAGGAATACAAGAATCTTGGAGCAGAAGCACTGGCATTTCTTGTTGACATCTGAAGACAATAAGCAGACCTCAGGCTATCCTCTGTCATGGAAAGCAGCACATAGTACATCATCCTTCTTTTTCCCTTTATGATCTGCTGCATCCATTTGGCAATTAGTTCCAGGCTCCAGACAGGTAAGAGGTACATGGACATTCTTGGAGACATCTGTTTCATAGACCATCTGCTTGCCCACTGAAAGGAGTGGAATCTCACATCACCTTATTAATATAAAGCATGGTGGTCATGCTTTCTTGTCACCTGTTCATGATGGTCTTACTATGTAAGCTGAAGGCTGGTCACAGGTATCTTCCTACTCTGACCTCTCAAGACACTGAAATGTAAATTAAGCCTTTGTTTCTGAGATGTCCAGTGAAAAACAAGTATAGCAGACTCCAAACTTTTCCAGTCTGAAAAGCAGTCATGAAGGAAAAAGCATACTTTGCCAACTATTGACTAATTTTTTTGCTTTCTACTTACAGAGGGAGTCATCATGCTGAGTGATAGTCACCAATATGTCCATCAAATGGAGCACTCAGGGGTATAAAATGTTCAAATGACATCTGCATTAAATGAATGTGCAGTATTGTATTAGGTTGCATATAAGTGCAGGATGTCCTACAGCCAAATATGGCCACATTCCTTTCCAAGAGAATAGAGGTAACCTGAGTCACCTTGTTAGCTTTGTCAGAGCTAATAAAATCAACGGTACCACTCTTGGCAAGACAGAATTCCAGCACAGTTTTCAGTAAGTTGCACCATCTGTTTTATAAGCCAATCTTAATAGACATGGCCTGATGACAATTTGGTTTTTTTCAGTGTGTTCAGGATCTTCATGAAAAGGTCCAGTATGAAGTGGTATCAGAAGTGGCAGAGGCCTACCACAAAGAAAAGTCATAGCAGAAAGAACCTTGCAGGTTAAAACAAAAGCCTTGCTGGAACAACAAGAGTGTCATCAGCCTGAACTTTAATTCCAGAGTTCAGTACCCTTAAGTCCAGGACTGATAGGTCTCCTATTTTTATTCTGGTTCTCAGAAACAGCTCCTGTAAAACAATTCTCCTGCAATATAAAACAGTTTTATGTTGTCACATCATTCCCCTAACAATTCACTTCAGACTCCTTATCTGTTGAGTTTCTGAGAATGATTAAGAAGGTTTGGAGTAAGATGGTGTTGAAAACCAGTGAGGTACTGTATCACACTCCTGTAGACTGCTTACGAAGGTCTGAAGAATACCTGACAGCACAGTTCCAAAGAGATGACAAGAAAGAAAAGAGAAAATAGGACAAGGCATTAAACATTTTTTTCTAGCATCATTTGCAACAGTCAGTTTGGAGGCTCAATTGTGTATTTTAATGAAAATTCATTCTGATGAGCAGTGCTAATAGCTACAT
The DNA here is from genome assembly GCF_965140245.1 of Athene noctua. NCBI lineage: Eukaryota > Metazoa > Chordata > Aves > Strigiformes > Strigidae > Athene > Athene noctua. The sequence continues at coordinate 64,530,168 of NC_134077.1, read as the reverse complement.
TGCCTCTTTCTGAGGGAATCATACTTGTGTATAATCTGCTTGAGAAACAAGAGAAATCTGACAAAATGAGCTTGTATGTGAATGAGAAACTCATATTTTTTGACAGCTGAATGGCAGACTCTAGAAGAATGTAAGGGCCGTCAGGAATCCTTGGCTAAGCGTAAAAATTTCATCTTCAGAAATTATTTCTGATGCTCAGTTTTCAGGAGCAGGCACTGGATATTCTGTATGATGCAAATTTATTCTTGTTGAGATGAATTCTTGCCTTGTCCAGACCTGATGCCAAAGCCCTCTACAATCTCTCCAGACTTTACAGATGAGATGGACAACTGATTATTTTTCTCAGAAGTTATCGGTTAAGGTGACTCTCATAATCCTTTCACACTGTGTGCCTTCATTCCTCTGCAAGTGAGGGGGACAGGCAGAGTAACCAAATGATGGATGAGCCCCTTCAGTGAAGTGATTATCACAGGAAGGGCAATCCTGGAGATGGGACACCTCAGAAAAAATAAATAGAAATTGTGAAGAAGAAAAAGTAAGATAGCATCTAAAATAAACAAATAAAACTGATCTAGCTGCTGGAACACCACTACTGAAAACTTCTTTGCTCAGCCACACGGGATTGAAAAAAACCAAGGCGTGAGACGGACTGGCCTTTATGGATATGGCATACATGCAATGCATTTCAAATACTGCCGAATCAGAGAACATTCTACAGCCCTCCACAACAGGGTATTTACATTCAACCACAGTCTGAATGTACATATATATAAACATCTGAGAGAAAACTATAAATATGCATCACAACTTACTTACACAGGAAGATCAATTATCCCACAGGGTCTCTATGAATACTATTACTCAACTTTTGTCCCATGTTAGGGAAAGAACCAGAATCACAGTAATTATTTTATCAAAAGTACCTGACAGACAGTTACATTAGTGTCTCCATAGGCTCATCAATCCTGGCTCTGTTCTTAGACTTTCCATGAATAGAGACTGCCAGAATTGCATGGCCAACTTGTTTTGCAGGATGGCACAGAGCAGGACTTGGATAATAACTGTAAGCCTGTTTTCATTTTGACTTCAGAGGTTTCAAAGTTGTCTCTCCAGAGGCAAAAGATCAGTTAACTCTGCACTGTGATGCACAGCTCCCTACCCATAAATATCTTATTAGTACAATAAAGAGAACCAGGCCTCTTAAATCCATGATGGGGATATTAGTATATTAACACAGGATCCAGAGCCTACAGAGAAATATGCATTAACATACATGTTAATCTAATCTATCTAATCTAATCTATCTAATTCCTATTGGTACCTCTAGGTAACTTCTATGAGCATCGGAGCAGTCCTACATTTTCTAAAACTTAGATGAGGGACTGGTGAGAAATCTGAGGTATCATAGATACCAGCCAAAGAGTGATAAGCTGGCAGAATGTAAACCACAGAAAACAGGTTGGCTGAAAGGCATTGTTACATCCTATGCCACTACTGAATTAGTGGGCAGTAAAATGTAAAGGAGTAGTAAATCTAGATCTTAGAAATTACCAAAAAAGAGGTAATACTGCAGGAAATGCCCGCATGTTACACATCAATATGTTAAAGGCTGTAAGGGGAATAGAGACAGGTAGCTCAATGGCCACCAGAACTTCTACTGTTTGATTCAGCATTGATGAGGAACAATTTATGACACATCAAGACTGCTTCTGAAGTGTTCTAGTAATAACATACAGCAAAAACCAGATTACATGCAGCCTCAAAACATTTAAAACCTAGCCATAGCAAAACAGGAGTCAGTAAAATGAACCTAAGCATTCTTCGCTGGTGGTCATAATTAAGTATAGGCAATCTTTTTTTTTTCCTTCCACCTTTTTTAAAAAAATTATTTATGATACAATTTTTTTCTATTTATATTAGTTAAACTAACTACATTATTATATTTAAGTTTCCTACACAGTCCAGCGTGAATACAGGTAACTGTCAGCCATTGCTCATATTATGATACTCATCAGGTTCTATTGGGATCCTGTGAACTCAGCATTTCAGCAACACTTGTATTTGTAAACAGTAACTTCCCCAGAAATCATAACATATTCATTATATAATATACTTCCAATTTTCTAAATCCTACCCCAGATAAGTGAGACTGAAAATGTAACAAATACGATTTGGTCTGGCATTAAGAACATCACAAGAGGGTTCAAGATACATTAACAGTTGGTTACAGCTCTGCTGCACACCCCCCAGCTACAAGTGAAGCATATCCCAGCGGCGTGGGCACTGTGAAGTCCTCCCACAGCTGAAGACAGGACAGAAGAGGATGGGTCCTAAGCCACTCTGAGCTACAGCAAGTTCCCAGTCAGTCTCCCATATAGCAGTTGATACCTGACAGGTTTTGATTCCGGCCCCAAGACCTTCTCCATCTGCTTTGTGCTCCTGCGATCCCACTTCCCGTAATGGCACCATGACTTGTACTTAACAGAAGATTCACCACATCATCGACAGAGCTACATAGAAGTCTGAGGAACATAGGTGGTTTAGCAGCCATGAATTCATATGCAAATCTCAGCCTCAAATGTCTGTTTGCTACTTAAGCCTTTGTCAACTTTTTTCTTTCTTGCTCAATTGGAAAAAATATTTATCTATTTACACATAATTTAAGAAAAAATTACTTTAGGTTGATACTTATTTTTCCTTTAATTACCTGACAAACAGTAGTATAACTGCATAAATTTTGCCTGAGGTGAAAGTTGGAGTTAAGCCTAATGATTAGCTGGAGACATTGTTCTGGCTAACTTAGGCAGAACACATTTGTACTGTATGCCTGAACAATAGTTAGGCACTACAGTTAAGATTTCCTTTTAGCAGTTGTTGAATTTGATTAACCCTTTTGTAGATTATCTAAGAACACAGTTTTTCTACTTTATATTATTTAATTTGCATTAAAGGAGGAGGCAGTGAGTGGACTCTGAGTTCAGCAGAGCATAAGTGTACGCACAGAGACATGATTAGCTTTCAAAGAAAGTATATGCAACTTTCTAAAATGCAGATGTCCTTACCCAGTATAAAATTCATGCAGCGGCACTGGTTTTATTTCCAGAATAAATCACAAGTCTTCCTATTCATCTGTGATGAAGTAAGGTCTCAAAAGTGAAGACATGAAAGTATAAGAGGGTAACAAAGTTGAAGGAAATAGAGATAACACAAATGTGCCTAAAAAACATATTTAGAAATATATTATTGCAACTGGATGTCATTTGAAAAATGAATAATTTTGGTCAGCATTTACTGAAAAGCAAATTAATTTTACAGTCAACAGGAATCACAGTTTTGCAAAGTTATATATTGCCCTTATAAGTTATTTTGTTCTACTGGTCCATCAATGTTTTTTATGTAAGCTGAAGTTTCTTGTGTTATGATACTATGTAGGTAGGATGCACTTAATTCCAAGAGGTCATCAAAATTATCAAAACTTTGCTAGAACAAAAACATTTCACTACCACTGCGACTCACCAACATCCTGCAGCATCCTGCATGATCTGCCCTTGCCTATTTCCACTAGTGTCTGTTTATATAAGCCTTCAAATTTATATAAACCTTCAAAACAAACTCAAGGCCCAATCTTGAACTACCCCTCAATCCTCAATAGCATCACTGGATAGAATGTATCCTCGTATGTTTAGAGATGGTCTGATCAGATTTTCTGATAAATTACAGAGGAGTTTTTCCTCAGGTAAGAGTGTTCTCATTAATTTTCTCTCTAAAATATACACATTAGTGCTCATCAGAAAAGCAACTTCTGTATTTGCTTATTGCTCTTTTCACCACTGAAAGAGGTCTGAATTAAATCCACAGTAAGGACCAACCAAATCTGCAGAGCTTCAGAGGTAGAACCCAGATTTAAATCTGAATTTTCCAGCTGTTACTTCATCTGTACAGCACACTGAGCCAATTTAACACATGACGATTCTTCAGACTAGGCCCATCATATCAAAATTAATTCATTCTAAAAAATGCTTAGCTCTTCTGGCTTAAAAGAGCTCTTCATTCATGCTAGGGATCTCTGAATCATCAACCACTTAATCTACACTGCTCCTAAAATTAAATTTCTCTACTTCTGATAGTATTGTTTTTTGTGAACCCAGTCAGAACTCAGTTTTTACATGCACAAATGATTTGTTTTGCAAAGATAATCATGTCTCAAAGCTTCCCACATTTCACCCATCAGGCTTGTTTGTTTGTTTTAATATACTAAAAGACTGCATCAGCATTAATAAGGTGTTTGTATGCCTGCTATAGGCCTTCCAAAACTCTGAATTCAGAGATTTATCACGAATCCGTACTATATCAGAATCACTCAACCTTGATTCATGAATCTCTCATCATGAAAATGCACAGGAGACTCTCTGATAGCAATTAAGGCACTTATTGGCATATATAAACATAAATGACAGGTCTCTCCCCTTTACATCAAATAGCATTTCAAAAAGGAGAAAAAAAATATGGAGGAAACATAAAAAAATTCTGCTTACTAGTGAAGAACATGTCCACTGTTTCTAAAACTAAAATAAACATTAAACATTTTTCTTCTACCAAAAAAGTGTGTTTAAACACTGCCAAAGTCAGCTTAGGAATCTGTACTTCACTTGGAACTCATAGTGAGAGAGACACATGTTTTTCACAAATGCAAATTTCTCACAATTGGTCCAGACTGGCTCCCTCCCGCCACCCAAATTTACAGCTTAATTACTATTTTCAAAAAAATTTGTAAAAGACAAAAGGTGAAGAATTTCACTTAGTATTAAAGAACAAGTATTTTCTTCTTCCCTCTCTTTTGCATTTCTACATCTGAAAATAAATAATTAACAACACATTAATGCAAATATAATATCAAATATTGGCAAACTTGTAGCAGCATACCTGTAACCCATATATGCAGTAGTGGCCTTCTAATATTACTTCAAATCCTTAAAAAAGCAATCCATTAAGAACTTTACAAGGAAAGTGCCCAAGGCTAGTTTAGAGGCTGATTGATGTCACTGAGACACATTACAAAAATAAAGGTTAAGAAATATGTAATAAAAATCTCATGCTTGATAAAAAATCTAATACTGTGACATGCAACTTCCAGATAAAATATGGTATTCCACCATAGTTTTATACCGGTCTCTGCTATTATATTTATACTGAACTAACAGGAATAAGAACTCTGTATACTCCATTTCAGGTAAAATATTTTAGAAGCTCATACTATTCAACAATAAACTTAATAAGCAAGAACACTTTGATTCTTTAACTCCTTAATAGTCATATTTCTCTTTTCAGTTTTATATACTTTACTGCAATTGTTTGACAAAGAAACACAACTGAAAGAACCCCAAACATACCCTCTTTTACAAGGTAGGTGGAAACAAATTTGGGAATGTGCAGGAGCTAAGGAGAGGAAAAAAAGTGAGAAGCTGGATGAAGATTTTAGGTGCTGGGTGGCCTGAAGTTGAAAGATATGCACTTAAGCGCCCAACTGAAGGGGCTGGGGGGAAACCTAGTTATGTGCACACACATACAGGGAAGAAAGCAGAACAGTGAGCAGTGTACAGCCCTGATCTGCCCTTGATTTTCCAGGAGTTTCTTCTGGAAACCTGGTGAATAAAAGAACAGAAAAATCAAACCTCTGTCTCCGCAGCTTTTACTGAGCACACTCCACACTGGCAAAGCAACTGTATACAGTGCTTTGAAAAGCATATTGCTGTGTAGGAGTGATGACTGAGTGCCCTCCAGGCACCTCAAACGCAATGCTGTCACTTCTAGTCACTACTCAGCAGGGCTAATGCCATACCTGTTATGACAAGAATCAGCCACTTAAAGGCACCACACCTCTGCCCCCACAACGCATACCTGGAAGAAGGTATGAGCCGCACAATAACGTTTTAGGTGTTGCCAAGGAGAAGCAATCTTTCCTATAAACACTGAGGAGGTGAGAAGCACCGAAAATTAATAAACTCAGACAAGAGTATTAAATGGAGGAGGACTCCTTAGTCAGAGTCCAAGTAATTGCTATAATTTCATAGTAGTTCCTCTTGTGTATGATCAGAGAAAGTAAAAGATTAAGATGCCATTTGACCAGGTTAGACTGGGTTTTAGTTGTCAGCCTAAACCTGCCATCTGGTGTCAAGATACAGCAGATCACACCCCAGATGTGATCCTTCAAACAAATCGCATTTCTACCCCCTTCCTCACTTTCTGCACTGCAAGCAGAGAAGTTCTATCAAAGGTGCAAATTAGCAGAAATTTCTTAGTAGAGCAACTGTTCATAAGAACAATCACATCAACAGGCATAATTTCACACACATGCAGAAAAAAAATTAATTACTGCTCTATACTCTCCATCCGTCAGTATTCTGTGCCATGGAAATATGTCTGCGGTTGAGGGAGGAGGTATGAATTTCTTGCTAGCAAAATATGCAGGTTGGCCCACCTCAGCCATTTGAAAGTCTTCTGAAAATTCCGTGTTTGTTTCAGGGCACTACAAGTTTTGAAATCTTTGTCTCATTTCTTTACTTCTTTCTGTCGCAATATCTCATTCCACAATTGGGGTGGAGAAGGGTTATGCAGCGCTATCATTTGCACCTCATTAGTCTTGGGCTGGAGCTTTGAGAAAGCTGATACTCCCTCTAAATTTTTACAGATGCTTCTAGTTTACCAGTTCATGACTGCACTACTAGGAAAGACTTCCTGCCACTAAACTGCTTGTTGGCATGTAAGCTGAATTTCAAAATCCCTGAAAAAAGTAAAGCTCTGTGGTGCTCACTTGCCTTATTCTTGAGGAAAAAAAGTATCCTGAAAAAACACAGTAAAACTCTTCAATCCTAACTTGTGAGACTAAAGCCCTTGGAAATATTTCCTTAAAATTGCAGCACATCTTGATTTTGAAACTCCCCACAAAAATGTTCATTAACAGGAAGGTATTTGTGGAGGTGTTTGTGGTGTAAATTACTATCATGACACATTAAATAAGTAGGGGGAATAATTCATCAACAGATACCTTGTGTTTTGCCAAAATCTAGATGTTTTCCTTTATTTCCTACACATCACATGCATAACCTTCCACTCAGTATTAGAAGATTTATAGGAAAGATTCTTCTTTCTCCACAATGTCATGCCCTATACTCCCTTCCCTAAAGTGTAAGAACTCTATTTGGTGTTTTGGTTTGTTGGGGTTTTTTTAATTACTTTTAATTTCGCTTTGTTTATAATGGTTTTGGAGTTTTCTGAAGATCCGAGCAGGTGACACTGGTCTGTTCTTAATCTTTAGTGCTTTAGTAATGTTAAGGCTAATGACGAGGGACACAAATCCCCTGATGGAACTGAATGCATTCCAAGCTCCCCGACCCACTCAGAGCAGTAATCCCCTGCAGCTGGAACTTACTTACCACCATGCACAGCTAATACATTTTTTAAAAGCTAGTCACTAGTGACAAATGTAAACTGGACTGAGCAGCTCTCATCTCCTATCCCCAATCTTCTCTCATAACTCTGAGACTTGCTATTTCAGTGATGGATATGATCTGCCTTTTAAAGCTACCAAACCAGAGTTGTATAGCTCCACTCTAAGTGACTAGAAGGTTTTAAAAGCATCTTCAGCTGTCAGACTTGAACAAAAACAAAAAACGTCATTCTTTACACAAACATTTCACAACTGGGAAAACCATCTTAGTTGGCTTTATCACTACCATTCTGAATCCACTATTTATTTAGATGTTACATGCAAGCCATCTGTACAACACAATTACAGTATCTGCTTGATGCTATTAAGCTGCTTTCTGCTTTCTGTTGTCTTAATAAAACTGCTGCTTGACATGGGAATGAAATCCAAGACCAGGGTTCAATTCTGCTAATGGTAATCTGTTGCAACTACAAAAGCACTCTGAAGTTCCATCCCCATAGTACAAATCCTGTGTACTATGGTACAAAGGCAAACTTCCATGCAGTTTCTCCTGGTTAACTGAGGACTACTCAAATTTACATGTGGGCAAGTTACAACAGAACCCATTTTTCTAGATATTTCAAGGGAAAAGAGGTCTGTTTCCAAATAAGCATCCTCTCCTCACCAACTTCCACAGAAGTCCACAGCTGAACAACCCAATGTTGAATGTATGTTCCAAAAAAAGCAATGAAATGCAGAGGGAAAGCTGAAGTCTAAATATGAAGAAAAAGATTATATCGCTTGGAGGAAAGGGAAAAAAAACTTTCAGTGATGACATAATTATAACAAAATATCCCTGACAGGAATGAAAATAGAAAGGGCTTGATGGTAGTAGAGTTGTTTGATCTATTTTTTTTTTTTTTTTTAAATAAGGGTTAGTATAGCACCTTATTTCTGTTTATTAAATTTCCCAGATAACTGGCATTAATTACCATGATTTAAGTGATATTACCAATAGGACTTGGAAATAGCTACCAAAACACTGACTACAATACTTAAATTTCATTAGATTTAATTACTGTGAAGTTACATCTGGTGAGGGAAGCATAATTATATAACTATCCTCAGCATTCTAACTTGAGTTCAGCCTCTGCATATTACATACTTAAGTATCTAATTTAGGTCCTAAAATTCACTCCAGTTAATAATGTGTAACTAGCAGAAACATAAAGAGACAGTGACAAACAGGTCTCTATGAATTAAAATCAGGTCTAATTATGTGACCTTTCTGTGTCCCTTAGAGCCCTCCTGAGGGCAGGTATTTCAAGCAGTCTTGGTGACCAGTCTCAACAGTAACCATGCAAATAGAATGTGTAAGATGGGAAAAACCATCTCCAGTACTAATGAAGAAAGTGGAAAATAATTTTCTTTATAATCAAGGTTCTGTTCCATTTTATTCCATTTCCTTCTGCATGTCACTGTCTGTCATATTTCCCTAGTTTAAGAGCAGACAGCCTCCAAATAATTAAGCAAAAAACCTTTATCTCTCTAATTTTCACTTTCAATATAGCACCATGGGATTTCAACATAGTGCATGCAATTATAAATGCACACTCTCCTTTTGCATGTAGTTACACTCAGAACTCATAAATTAATCCAACATCAACATAAGATTTAGAAATAGACCGGACTGCCAACATGCTAATGACGGGTAAGTGATGCTTTATGGCAAGAATGTCCCTGCTGTCATGGGCACTGCTGTTTGTTAATATTGCTACTGCTACAAAGGTTTAACAATACCAAATATTTTTAAGGACCACTTTCTAAATTTATGGCAATGTGTACATACTTCTAAGTCCTGTCATGATTATTGTAATCCACACATTCTCTTCAGTGTTACAGTGCTTACTAATCAAATACAAAATATGGCACAAATTTAATCTTAATAAAACTGAGCTATGGCAACAATATTCTGTAAACACACACAAAGAATGCAGTTTGTATCACATTAGAAAAATGAGATCAAATTAAACTTGGAATTTTTTATTAACAAAATATAATTTTAAAATAGCATTCAGTGCTCTGCTTTAATCCACAGTAAAACTGCTAATGTAAACAAAATAGAAACTAACAAGTATAAAACGTAGGAAACCTTCTAAGAAAGCTGAAATGTAAGATTTTGTAGAACTCATAACTAATATAAACAAAGAGGTGTAAAAATCAGGGATGGCTCTGAAGAGTTCAGGTACTACACAAGCGGTATCTGACATGAAAACCTTCACTAATAAGCTTCTACACATTTCTGAGTCGATGCAAACACCAAGAAGCAGATTTACAGACACACATAAAGCACAAAAGGGAAATTCCTAGCCCTGAATGAAACCCCACACTGCCACAGCAGACCTTGTGTGAAATGAGTACTGTCTCTTTAAGCTGGAGGACCTGCTACACTTAAGCAGTCTGCAGCCAAGGAAAAGTTCTGAAGTTAAACTCTCAGGAGCAAACATTTTCTACTTGTGAAGTAAACTCTGTTGAAAGACAGCAGACTATGGTCCCACCAGTAAAAACAGGAAAGTTTTCAGCCAGTGACAGCTCTGCCTACAGATGAGAAAAAAAAAAAAAGTGTCACAGACTCACTTTATTAAACCATATGCTCATTGCCCTGTGAAGAAAGCAGGGTCACTAATTAGTTCATTCTGTGAAAGAAGCCCCTCCTGATCCCGTTGACTTTTGTCCCCCCGGTTAGCTCAAGCTATTTCTGTCATGCAACTTGAAAATCACTGGAGGGAAGAAGATCGCCATAACAACCGCTGAAATGATCTTGTGGAATGTGTCTAGTGGCACTGGAATAACCTGAATATGTGCTCCAGATGTGTCGGCTGTCACGGAAAAAGTAAACACATCTGATGGACAACGTATGACTGGATGGCCTCACGGTTGACTCCAGAGAGTTGGGATGGAGGGGAGGGAAAGGAAAGGAGGCAGGGAAATGGAGTCAAGGGCCAGGCAAGAGTCACCCTGTGGACCTGTGCAGCCTGGCAGGCTGAGAGGGGCGAGGACTGGGCTTGATTGTTCCACTTCTGTCCCTCCTCTGAGTGGCCTCTGTGGGACTGCTGCAGCCCCTGTGCATTTCTGTCTGGCACAGACTTGCGAGCTTTTGGGAGCAAACTGAAATACGAACATCTAGGGGGAGGGGTAGAGGAAGAGGGGTTTCACGATGCTTATTTCCTAAAGCTTGCGTGTCAATAGATGGTTTTATTTTTTTAAGGCATTCTGCTTCTACATTCCCAGTCCCTTCTCACAGAAATCACTTGGCCTGTCACTTTCACTATACTATAAAGCAATGCATTTATCACGTTGCTGAAGATGGCAAGCCTGAAGATAAGTTGTATTTTCAAAAGTTGGGCTTAGCTTGTCCCCCCAACATAGACAGGCACCCACTTTACCTACCCATTTAAGAAAAAAAAGAGATGCTGCAGCTGATCAACAGTTAAGAATATATATCTAAAAGGGGAGTTTTATTCTTTGGGCTTTATGATCCCTATCTAAAAATTATCGTGCATATACACAAATCTGCAAAGAGAAATATGCACCTGTACGAGGCACTTACGAAGATACCATGGACTGTAAAATGGTCTGCTTGAGTTGATGAAGCTGTGACATCAGGAGACCAGTACAACATAGCACTAAGCAAGTGTTTTGCCACAATTTTACAGAGGCAGGAGTAAATCCATAGGCAAAATATCAAGAAAAACCGTCTTGAATTTATTCTGTGCAGTCACGATTGGCTCAGCCCAAGACTTCAGACAGGAACACACACAACCTCTGCCTTTGGAAGAAGTACTCTATGTTCAGGCGCTCTGGGGCTGGATAAAGAAAACTTACAGCTGGGGCCAATTTCTGCTAAACAGAAGTGAAATTTAACATGTCATAGGAATTTCTCCATACATTCCATAATAAAAAAAGAGAAAGAAAATCTCGGAAAAAATCTTATGCTAAAAACTTTACAGGAGAACTCCAAAACACAGTCATAAACCAGATCCACGTGGTCTTTTAAGAAGTAGTTTATCTATTTGCTTGCTAAAAAGGTTTTAAAATAAATACTTAAGTATTGAAAGTCAATAACTTTATAATTGTGCCTCAATTATGAATTTACAAAAACAATGCATGTTGCCAGTTCCCTTACTTCTTCATTTACCTGGGTTCAGAATCTCTCAATCTAAATCTGGAAGACAAAATTAAGTCCTGACCCCCTCCTCCAAAAAACACTACCAGAAATTTTATTACAAACCTGTAGGAAGTAGAATTCAATTAATTAGAGATAATTGCACTTACAAAGTGCCTAACTGCAAACAATTCACAGTGCTTGTTTCATTAAAAATGAAGCAGGCTTCAAAACTTGACATTTTAATTAACTGGAGAGAGATCACATGATGGTACTTCCCAAGATGGCTGACATGAAGAGGTTCCAAAAAATTTGTAATTGCCTCTTTTTGAGTGAGATATCAGTAAATTTGGGACAAAGAAACATTACCACTCAACTATAATGAAAGTCATGGTGGACTAGCCTCGATAGGCAGAAAAGAAGTAAATCTTTATCAGGTTCCCTCTTTCCATATTTAGACATAGTTTGTAACAGCATTACCCAGACAACCAGAGAACTAATCATCTGGAGAGATGTATGGCAAGAAGACAAAGTTGCATCACTGCCGATCTCTCCATATAATCTTCCACGCAAGGGGACCTCATTGGAAAAGGACTGCACACAGCCAAAAATTTGCCTTTCATAGGAAACTCTTTGCCTTCCAAGCACATACAGCAAAACATAACACTGCCAAACAGTAATCCAAGCAATGTAAAAGAAGGCAGACTTCTAACAGTTAATGACTATCAGAAAAAATACCTGACTCAACAAGAACAACAAAAAAAACTGTTTTATGGCTTTTTATTCCTAGTATGTTTAATGTTAAATTATAATCATGGAAGACCTTAAGGCCCTAGATACCATGCAGCACTAATGGGTCAGACTCCTATATTCTGTAAAACAGGAATGAACCACATAATTTTTTGTATAATCAGGAGTACTGGATTCTAAGCATGGAATTTTTCTCCATTTAGGACCTACATTAAGTACAACAGTTAAAATACTCTTAGTTACACCAAATAGTTCTGCTAATAATCAGAGAATTGATATGCTTGGTAGGAATGGGACTGTGCTTACACTTGGAGTGTCTACTCCAATGATTGAACCAAGTCCTAAGTGAGGACTTGTACTGTTGCAAACTATGCCTCCACAAACCTTGTTGCTTATACACATGCCTGGCTGCACATGTGTCCTAGTATCAAAATGGTTACAGAATGAAAAAATACACTTTTTCTATGGAACAAATTAGATTCCCTCCATGTTAATTGGTGTGGGCAACCAATCTATAAATAATGTAAGCTAAGGAATGACTCACAAGACAAGCAAAAAAGCCCTAACCACCACCAAACAGTAACACTTCATAAACTCTCAAAGTAAGTACAATGCTAAACTAAAAAAATAACAACACTTAATTTGAAGCAAAGTACTGTCATATTGTCTTATTCAACTGTGCTGATGTAGGTGTCAAGGTGCTGGCAACAGGCAGACTGCAGGGATGGCCTCTGTGACAAGAGGCCAAAGGCTGCCCTGTGCTGGATCCAGTGGACCCACCACAGAACACAGCTGAACCCCTTGGCCAAGGTGGTGATGCCTCAGGGAAAACATATTTAAGAAAGGGCAAAACAATCTTTCACAGAGAGAGAGAGGAGGGAAAAATACTAAGAAAAAGCAGTGTAAAATCCAAGGTCAGAGAAGGAGGTGGAGGAAATGCTCCAGGTGCCAGATCTCCCTGCAGTCCTTGGAGGTGACCATGCTAGAACAGATGTCCATGCTGCAGCCTGTGGAAGACCCCACACCAGAGCAGGTGGATGTTCCCTGAAAGAGCTGTGGCCAATGGAGAGCCCAGATTGGAGCAGATTTTTCCTGAAGGCCTGAAATGAGCCATGCTAGAGCGTGAGAAGGAGTGCCAGAGAGGAGCTGTTACTGACCTAGTGTAAACCTCCCATTCCACATCCCCCTGGCATTGCCTGCGGGGAGTAGAGGAGCCAGAACTGAAGGAGTAAGTGAGCAGATAGGTGGAAGTTTGGCTCTTAGCCAATGTTAACTCATCAAATCCACAACTGTAATAACCATCTCATGGACTGAACATAGGACAAGGGAAGTGCAAGGTATTTTACAATTGGGCTATTTAGTCCTTCATAAAAATTCACAGAAGCCATCTATCTAGGTTGCATTTTCTTGACTAAGCATTTCTCAATATCCAGCACAGTGATTATTGGTAATAATTTTTACCTATAATAAGCAATAGAAAAGTCTTTCATTTAGTGAAGTAGGATTAATATGAACAAATATTTCTGAGTAACTATAAGGCCCAGTCTGAGACTGTTAGATTACTTTATGTTACACTTAAACAAGTTTTGGTAACCTCAAGAACTGCCATTTTCTTCACTAAACTAAGGTTTTGTTACTTTTGAATAATAAAGTCATTTCCTAAGCATCTTCATCTAATTGAAGGTAGTTTTCAGATAACTTACAGAATGCTGGGATGAATTTCAGTTGCTTTGTACAAACACACTGTGGACAACCTACTTTTTTTTCCTCTGTCCAGTTTTGGCACGCATACATTTACTATTCAAAACAATCATAAAGACAGACTGATTTAAAGTTTAGTTAGGACAGTGGAGTAAAAGAAATCATGCTTCAAACAAACCACCTATTTTAATTAAGAGTTCAGAAGAAACACCTGAACATGCAGAGGGGCCTAAGAGAACACAAATGCTCCTAAGACTCCTTCTGGTCAAGAAAACATTTTCATGTAGAGAAACCACAGCCTTAGGTGGTGAAAGTCTGCATAATGAAGTCAATTAGACCAACTGGGAAATGGCTCTTATCTTATAAATCTTTGTGCTAAAAGTCCTACTTTTTCCACATGGGATTCAATTCAACCAGTAATATCCATCTGATTGACATCTAAGAAAAAGTCAACACATCCAGATCAGGCATTACTGAAAACAGAGGATCATAAAGCACAAGAAGCATATGCAAGTTGTAAGAAGGTACTTCATACAGGGCATGGCCTGTCAAAGTTCTAAGGACAGATATAAATCTCTACTGAAGCCAGGGAGCCAAATCTGCCTTCATATTAATGCACTGACACAAATCTGCCACAAAACTGTATTTTACAGTATTTTACACTGATTTAGGGGCAACATTAAGGACTGTTGGACTGCTTTGTTTTTAATTCACTCTAATTCAAACTCTATTCTTTTACCCAAACCAGCAAAGACACCTGCTCCTGCCTGCACCTGTTGAATTTACTGTGGTTCATTTCCCACTGATATAAATATCAAGGATTCGGGGAAGCACTTTTTCATTTAAAATAAATCCATTAGATGTTCCATGTCACTAATTTGGTTTGTTCCTGCTGCCTCTTGCTTACAGACACCTGAAGTTTGCTCATGTCTCTCTCACAGCTCATCATTTATTGGAGGGAATGCAGCTGGAGTTCAACCACTCCAAAATACTAAATCTGAACAAGACATATCGTAGTCCTTTGCAGATCTTCTGAGTAAGTCTGATCACTCATGCAACCAGATGTTTTGTTATCTCCAAATTAGGCACGGTCTTCATTTCACACTGGGGAAGGGCTTCATCTTACCATCTATCATGTTTCTGGAATCCTTCCTTTCCAGTCCAGACAGCACCAATCATGTTTCTGAGTCTGTTCACATCTGAATTTTGGTTACTGTATCACAGGTCTGGCAGGCATTTGTGGGAATGGGAAAGGGGAATAAGTATTAATGGAGACGATCAGACCCACACTCTCCCCTTGAGAGACTAATGATATGGTACTGATGGTACTGATATGCATGAAATAACATACAGCACTTTTCTTTTATGAAAGAATAACCTCCCTGTGTATGATTCTGGATTAAAAAATATCCTTTTAGCTTCAACAAAGCTCTTGAAAAATGAGGGAAATACAAATGTGACACTAGAAAACAAAAAAAAGTTACATTCACTAACTATGTCAGACAAGTGTTTCTCTGAGTTCTGGATAGTGGTTCTTTCAACCCTTACAAACACACTAGGGACCTAACTCATGGTGAATACAACTCTTCATCTACATGGGATTGTTTCCTCTTGATACAATCAGAGCGGATGAAAACCAGATGCTGGGGGTCTGGTTTGATGGGATTTTGTTTTTAGGGATTTTTGCACAACAAAAGTCATTCAACTTTGTGGAGCTTAAAAATGCTTTCTGTCTTCCCAAGAGACATAACGCAATAATATGTTGCATACTAGCAAAAGACAACTGCACTGCCATACACACAGGTCTCTGAGTTTTTCCATACAGGTTTTTTCATGTACATTAGATGCAGATATTATATGCTCTGGTATTTATACACAGTGAATACACAATCGTAAGTAAGATGTCATCAAACATGATGTTTCAATGTTTTACTATGTTTTTATATGTGTTGTAAAGCATTCAAAAAACTATCATAAACTTACTTTCAAAATCAAATCAATGAGGGGAGTAAAATATAAAGCACTACAAGTTACTTTCAAAAAGGATGCTGACACAGAGGAGAAGTTTTCTGTTTATTAAAAGTCATTCGGAAGCTTAAAACTGAGACAATGGATGACAGAGAGAAACCAGCAGCAGACTCAGTAACTACCGGTAAAATGTTGTATTTGTACCTTACTCATAAGACCAGTGCTGCAAAACATCCTTTGGTCCTTCTAAGCTCATAACTCTGGAACTGAGACAGAATATGCCCACAACTCAAAAGTCAATCCCACTTCTCACAGCTGAACCCATTTCTGCATTGTTTAACACATGCTTACCATAAAATCAAGCTATATTTGTGCAAATTAATCTGAGTTCTCTTTTCCACAGAGGATCTTGCCTTACTCTCCCCTAAGAAAAGGAACTGTAGAGTAAGTGACAATTACTGCACTGCTTACTAATTATCACTGCAGTAGTTAAAAGAAGGAAAACCTCTGTATTTTTTATCACTATAATGAATATTATTAACTCTTTGGTTTTATAATCTAAATATTTGAGTAACATAACAGTGGTAAGGTCTAGCACATGAACAATGACAAAATAAACCTGGTATTATGTTCAGCTACATGTTACAGAGAACACCACCCGGCCAAACTTTCTTCTACTGACACATTTTTTTACATGGAAGAAAAGTAATTTTTCTTCCAGATAGCACTTCTCTACAGTTTAATAGTTTTATGTTCCTGTCAACTAGCAATTAGTTTACTGATACAATGGCTTCTGTTATTGTCAAATTACATTTACTTTATCAATACTGCTATTAATTGTCTCATTCTCCTTTACTGGACTGATCAACTTACATTCTACTTCTCTATACAGAACTCTTGACGTACACTAATTGCTAGGACTTGAAAACCTCTCTCAGATTTGTGGGCAAGTAGGAGTTATTTTCTGGTAAGGGTCATTAACTTGTAAGAAATCTGGAGCTAGTACTTCAAATTTTAGTCCTTGTGGCTTCAGAAACCTCTCAAACACAGAATGAATGGATCCGATGCAGAATCCTTCTGACCCTTCAGACTGATAGCTCCATGGCTCTCTGCTACCGCTTGCAGTTTTGTTTTCATTGACAACTAAGATTTCTGTGACCAGAAGTGAAAACTCTCATGTTAGTTTCTCTCTGCTACTGCTCTGGAAACCCTGAGATAAGATTTCCAGAGGAAAGATGGAGTTAGAAGCTTAGAGAGAAGCAGAAAACCATAAATACTTCATCTGGCTGAAAGAAGGCTAAAACGTCACATGCAAAGTGACTGAAGGATAGGGACAAAACTGCCTTCTTCCTTTACAGCAAACAAAGGGGAAAAAATATCAAAGACGAGAAGAACAAATGATAGATATGGCAGAGAAATTCCCCAGAATGTGGTATAGGAAAACACCCAGCCTCCTTTCTTCCCCAGTGGCTGACTAAGATGTCCTTGTTTCTCAGACAACTCTATCTCCAATATTTACATCACTGGTATAGCTGGGTTAGTTTCTTGTTAAGTGTTTCAAATCCATGTGTGAGGGAAGAGTTGTAAAAACAGAAGAGAAAGAAAAAAAAATAAAATGGCTTCAGTTCAAACCAGATAAGTATTTTTTAAAAAACCCTGCTTATATAAAGTGTGCTCTTTTGTATTGGTAAATAACGTTTTGGGGTTTTTTTTGTGAAGAAATTAGAATGCTAGATTTCTGCATATCTTTGAAAAAGAAAACTGAAGTTTAAAAATCACTTAAAGATCTTACATGCAGTACACTCATCTTTCTTAGCAAGCAATATTAACTCAGTTCTAAAACCATATAAAACTGGAATGTGGGACAGCATTATACTTTCCCTGGTCAGACTGACCCAGTCTTCTCCTCCTTTGAACCTTGTAATAAATGCCTATTGTGGAGAGGAAAGTGAAAGATAAAATTGCCTGACAAGACACTGGAACTGCTTAAAAATACATTTTATTGTCAAAAACTTTCAAATGAAGTGATTTAATGCACATTAATTTTGAAGATGCCACAAAGTACCAAACTCATTTAACAAAATCATGCTACTTTTTGAACACAGAAACAGAGAGCACAGAAACTTACATAAAATGATTACCTAAGAAACCTTTAATTGGAAAAGAAAAAAAAACATCTGAAGTTTCAGGTATTGAGAGACAAGTTCCCTTGAGTTCCCTTGTCAAGCAAGTAAAAAAATATGTTTCCCTGCAAAACAATCAGCATTATTTGTCTCTTTTTCCTTAAAAATTTAAGTATGCCTTTAGGAGAAATGCAAGCACTACTGTTGCAGTGTTAGTAAAACCATGATACATACTCTATGATAAAGTAACAGTTTTCAATGCACAACAGCAAGTAGCCATGCAAGTTCCATAAAAATGTGGTCTCATAATTCAACAAAGACCAAAATCAGAACACATCCTGACAATATGGTAACCTATCGTTAGCGTTAAATGCTCAGTCCTAAGACTTTAATTGCGACAAGACTTGAAGCTCTGAGATTTAAGACTGGCAAAATGTTCATTCAGCAGGCATGGACAAGGAGCACATATTTTATACATGCTGGTGCATATAAGTCATTGTTTGCTAGCCTAGCTCTGAGCATGCAAAGTAAAACTTTATATATAACCACGAGGCTCCTTCTCTCTTTCTGCGTGTACCTAGGAACATTTATAGATACACAAACACATATATGTATATATACACACTCACAACAAAAGCAAAGGTTGCTTCAAGGAATAGATGAAGGGAGTGTTGCTTTTCCCTATAACTCTTTTATGCTTTTCTCCTGATCAAAATGTCAGTGTCTCTCTCCTTATTTTTTTCTTTTGTTAAAGTAAGGAACTGAAAACAGCATTGCAGCCAAGAAGAACTTAGACAGGCACTGTGCACAGAAACATTTTGGGGAAGTTTTGAACTACCGAACAAAATTTGCAGAAACACAGTATGGCAACAAGAGGCCTTCATTTCAAGTGGAGACAACAGACTCTTCAAAATACTGTGGTTGAAGAGAAGTATAATTATTATGCATACAGAGGTACAGTGCAGAAATACCCTCTCCCCAAGTTTAAAACAAACACACACAGATGTCAAGAAACAATCATGAGAAGATGCACTTAAAATAGTAATATCTGTTTACAAATTCAAGTTGCTGCTTGGTGGAAACTTGATTTCTGTAACATGTCCCCAAGATACAATCTAATACTAAAACTTATCCTGCGGTAGGTCTACTTTCCAATTACTAGAAGTGAGCATACAAGATATATAATTAGTTATGACACTAGGACAGGCATACATGTTTCAACACAGACAGAGCTCTGAACAAACTTTTTGGCAGTATATGACAGAAGACTTAAATTGAAAGCTCAAAGGCAGGGTATACTGTATTATAGAAAAAAACCCAAAAAACAACCAACAACCCCCAAACCAAAACCTACCCTCTAACTTAAAAAGTTCTCACACCAAATGATTTTTAAAGGTATGAGCATATTCAGCTGAAACACCCTTCATAAGCTGAAGAGAAAAAAATATTGCCCTGCAGCACCAAAATGGGCTACACTACAAATTAAGAAAAAGAAACTCAATCCTTTGAATGGTTTCTTTTCTTTTAGTGAAAGGGTGTAATTCTTCCCTAAAGACTACATTATGACAAAACATTTATATAAATCAAAGAAGATTTCTTTAATGACTCTGGGCATGGGATCTTAAATCTGGGATGAAACACCAAATTCTATCAATTCCAAAATAAATTAGGCAAGGATTATACAAGTAGTACTTATCTTGGCATTAGAAAAAAAAGAACATTAGTGTCAAAGACATATCATCAACATGCCTTCAACCGATAGCCCCTGGAAGGGCCTTTAGGACTAAATTCAGAATAAGTGAACTCTCAGCAGTTCAATTAGTTATCTAGTTTCTAAACGTTTTCATTTAGGAAACCAACAAGTCACCAAATGTGATATAATGGAAATGTCTATAAGGATTAACCTTATGGATGTCTTGTTTAAGTCTACAGAAAGAATTAGACTTCAACTATTTTAAATAAGCTTTCTCAGATGTTTGAAAGGGTCTCCTTGCTCTGCCATCTTCCCTACAAACAAGTACTTTTAATGTCATTTTTCCAACAGGAATTCCCGTGATCGCAGTTCTCTGTAACAGAAGACACTGAACCTGTCTCTGTAAATGTAATTCCAAGTACATGAATTTGTGAGGCTACTATCTTGGAAAGTATGCTTTAAGTTAAAATTATCATAATTAGTAGGCTTTTCCATGCTGAAATACATAAAGCCAATATTTGCATAAGACAGTAGTATTTTTTTAGGGTTTTCAAGTGTTTAGAAAACAGTTTACATACTCTTGATACACAAACAAACTAGATAATTCAATTTTTGTACCTATCTTATAAGTTACCAGCATAACTTCTTTCATTTCACACTCTTACACAAAATTAAAATAAAAACTACACATTGCCTTTCCAAAATGAGTATAGTAACGCCCCCTCCATCAACTTAGCTAATGTTACTTAGAGACATGATGTAGCACTGTTGGCAGAAATATTTATTCTGTCAAAATATACCATGTTCCATCTAGACAAAACCTGACAATAACCCTCTTTTTCTTCCTTCAGATACTTAACAAAAAACATGGCCCTTGCTGAATACTTGGAAGGAACTTGCCTGTGATGTCACACACTACGTTTGTGTGAGGGAAGAAATAAATATTCAAAGGCAGGGCTTCCCATGAAGAACACACAGCACTTTTACACCAGTACCTTTAACATCACCCCAGAAGCAGTCTGCTTAACAATCTGCATAGTAACTGCGTGAGCCACATTCAGCATTAGTTAAGTTCATGAACATAGCAGGGAGAAAAATGGCAATCTTGGGAAAGAAAGAAAAAGTTGACATCTGAACACGCCTCAGAAATATCAACCTGTGTTAGCCTCGTCTAAATT
The DNA here is from genome assembly GCF_965140245.1 of Athene noctua. Classification (NCBI taxonomy): domain Eukaryota; kingdom Metazoa; phylum Chordata; class Aves; order Strigiformes; family Strigidae; genus Athene; species Athene noctua. The sequence goes on along the minus strand of NC_134077.1, from coordinate 64,509,164 downwards.
GTGCCTGTTTCAGAAACTACACCCCTAATTCTCACAGCCTCACAAACACAATACATTCAGAAAACTAGCTTCAGCTAAAGAGAAAGTAAGACTTCATCTTGCATACTTTGCGGGCATTGATCCTGCATGCAAAAGGCACTGGTGCATTTCAAGTGCTGCAAATAAGTAATAGGGAAACACTAGTACAAATAAATATGAAGATACTACAATTCAGTGCACTCCAGTTACAATCCACCTCAGAACAACAAATAATCATACAGAGCTCTAAATGTGCATTGCACTGATCAACCATATCAAGTTTTTGCCAGGTTGGACCACATGGTCCTTGAGATCCTTTCAACCTGGTTCTATGACTCAATGAAGTTTATCCATGGATTTTGCTCTACTTAAGACAGATTTTTATTTTGAGAACATTACAGTATACTACAGAATTACTTTATTACCCACATTTCCATCCTTCACAATCAACATATGACTACATGCTACAGATGATAATATTATGCAGACCACACATTTACTGCTATGTATTCAGTTATGTTTTTTTTTTAACTCTGCAACTATCACTTATAATAAAATTGCCCTCCTCTTTCAGTTCTTACAAGTCGCTACTCTGGAAGGATGACTGGACTTCTTTTACAGACAAGGTTTTTTTCCTCAGTTCTATGAGGTTTTGGATAATGAGCATGGTGACTCAGGTACGATTCATGGAGGGGCTGTCTTTAGCATAAGACATTAAAAAAACCTCTTGAATATATGCCATGATTTAAGTTCCCATGATCCCTTCAGAGTAAAGTGTTAATAACACAGCCCTACCATTTCCCAGCTCTGGTAATTACAACTGGACATCAAGCTCATGAAAGCTAAAGACAAAACACCCATATCTGTTAGGAAAAAAACTACACAAGGAACCATCTGGTGATCAGGATCCAGATTCACAGTGTATCAGTTAGCTTGCAGGATATGTCATGTAGCTTTGCCATGACAAGTGAAGTAAACATGATCAGGGCAGTGCAAATTAGCTGACAACATGTAAATTCCTACTAAATGTTACCTTGCAGTAACAGTCTTCAGTAGATATATTCACAAGAATCACAAACTTAAAAATGCAAAAACGTTTTTTTAAGTCAGTGTGAGATCTTGTACTGACTGCTTTGACAAAAGAGGATCCGTTCCATTAGCTCTTTCTAAATAAACTGCAAATGAAGTTTGTTCACTCCATCCTTAACTGCCACACGTATACCATATTTCTATTCGAGAAAGGTCCTAGAATGCTATCTGCCTTTAGCCTATGATTCAAGTTTGTAACACATTTTCTTGACATCTTGGGATGAAATTTCAAGACACTAGTTAATGGAGAGATTTTTAAGTACCAAATGCCAGCAATAAGTACAGTACAAATCCTCTAACAAAACACCCGGTACTTCCAGTGAAACTAATGCCACAAATGCACCAGCTTCTACCTTGCCTGAAACCGAGTTAAACAGCATCTGTGCCTGTTCACACAGGACTCAGCAATTCTGCATACCTATCTCAGTGTCTGGCAACACTGCAGTTACATCAATGGTAGTGAAAGAAGTTATCTGCTAAGTAACATGACTTAATTTCAGCTGAGCTCCTATTAACCTTTACATCATTTATGAACTTTTTCTATGCTTTTTCCCATTCTGGAACTGCATTTTGCCAGCACCTGATATTTCCCATAATTTTAGGAGTAGCCTCAGTTATAAATATTTTCCAAAGACTATATTACTAGGAACAGCAGGCTCCTAAAATCTTCACAGTCCTGAAACTTTTTCACAGAAAATACAGACATACTTTCTGTAATATAACAATAAATAACTAAGCCTGCACTTTGTGAAAACATTCCCATGATAATATAATCACAGTACACTTCAATGTACATTATAACAGCAATAGAACCCAAGATAAATGGATTAAAGACCATCTTTTGCAAGCCAATGAAATGCCAGATCATTTTTGGTCATTCTTCTTTTATAATGTATGACAAAAGACAGTATCTTGCCTTTCATGCAATATTGTCATCATAAATGGAAGCCATTACACTTCTTAAAGGAGAGGAGATCCCTAATTTAGGAGAAAAATGCAGAGATTTTTCTACAAATCCAATCCTACACTGCTTTTCCAGGGAATATATCCACAAGAGCTGGCATGGTCATCTTTAGTTCCCAGAATTAGAGAGTGATCAGAGGCTTGGTTGTTAGCAGGTCTCGTTATCATTGCTGTAATACAAAACACAGGTTCACTATACTGGTTTTGATTTAAGTAATGCTTATGGGAACACACTCAAATCACAGAATAAGGTAATGTATTTCACAAAGGAAACACAACAGATTGTATGAGAATGCTAAGAAGGAAGCTTTATAATATACAGAACAGGTAAGAAAGCTGAAGAACAATAAAGCAAAAAATACAAAACTCCAAACAGAAATCAGTTATTTTCAAAAATCTTCTCCTAAGATTAAATGGGAGGCACAATGTTTGGTTTCCCTTCTAGCAGTGCACGAATTTTCACAGACACCTTTTAGGATTAATCTCTGTCTTACTCAAGAACCAGAACTGTCCAAAAAGCCTTTCTGGTAACAATAATGCCTGTCCAGAAAAAACCTTTATACATATATATATTAAAAAAAAAATAATTGCACGTTTATGTATGCATGTATGTATGTATGTACTATGTCTGTACTTTGTATATGGGTGTATGTATGTATGTTTATATTATATGTTAATGCATTTATAGACATACATATTGGGTATGTACATACCATAATATATTGTATATATACATATATACACACACACCCACACACAGGAAAGCTGCTTTTTTCTTCCACTACATCTGTAGTTCATCTTTCCATACGTGCCATTGATATATTTTTTTTAAAAAGCACATTAAATCAAAAACATTCTTGCAGTATGTAAAACAAAAGGAACATGCATATTTTGCTTGTTACAAGGCTAAATTTGTGTTACTTTGTTACAAATTCATTACCATGAGAGTAAAAACAATCCTGAAAACCAATTATGTTTAAAACCAAAGTCTGAAGGTGAATAGTTGTATCACATCACATCTTTGAGGCTTAAATCCATAAAGGTGAGGACAAGAGCAGTTCTCTTGACTTCACCACTCAGTGAGTTTCTTGCAACTGTTCGGTCTACTGTGATTTGATTCTTCACAGGTCTGGCAACAACTGCATGAGGAGATTGATTTTTTTGACCTTCTGTGTTTGACAGTGGGAAGACACTAAGTGCCCGTATGTTCCACAGGTTTATCTAACACACTCACAAGATCACTGTATAGCCCAGTGACTTCCAAATGCTGCATTAGAACTCACACATTATGCAAAACTCATCCCAGCATACTGGCCACACCTGTGAAACATTTAATAGGAAAAGGACTATGAAATTCCACACACAAGTAACATAAGAGACAGGAAAGGCATGCAGAGTAAGAAAGAAGCAAGCCTTCTGCCCTGATGCTATGGTGACTAAAGATAGAAGCTGCTCAAGCTCTTTCATTATACTATCAGCCTCACCCACCTCCTTCCCTGACATCACCAGCACCACTGAGATTTTTTCCTCATATTTTTAATAAAAGACTACTACTCTTCATGGAAGCTATCAATTAGCAGGAGATGGCAAAGAGCTTCTTGCCACTTTTGATGCCCAAGCCAAACCATGAAACAAGTAGCTCATTCCCATCCTTGCTGCCCTCATATTGCCAACAACATTCCAAAAAGCAACAAAAAAGGATGCATAGCGGCATCCTCTCTGAGTGTCCACTCAGCAATTGAAGAACTTACTGCTTATGGAATAATCATTTGGTATTATAAATCATTTAAACATTCTAAATCATTTAAATATATTGAATGATAAATGAGATTCACTGCTGATATGCGTGTGGATAAGAGGAAATAGAGAAAATTGAAAATTGTGACTTATGTTCTGAAGGCAAAAGTTAAAAAATAAACACAGTTTAAGTAAAGGAGTAGAAACCTTTAAATCACACATCACTTACCTACTATTGCTTCCTGTTCCTACTTAACTTTCTTGCTGTCTTACCATGTGAATTATATCGGCTTAGATAAATTCCCTTAGAAGCCTTTAATTACATAACATAGGCAATTTCACACATTTTTTTTTTAATATTTGCACCAAAGTATGGCGAAAATCTTAATGCCAGTTTGTATACTGAAGCACATAAAATCCTCAGCCTCTTCATGCTGCTTATATGATCACTTAGCCAACTACCTTCTGGTGTCATTTATTTCGATCAGGCATATTGTATGGGACATCAGTCACATTGTATCTTCAAAAGCCAACCCAAAATACAGCTGCTAACTGAAATATTATCATGGCCTAACACACAATAAAGCCAGAAGTTTTCACTGTAACTTAAATAATACTTGCTAATTTTTACTAATACTTAGCATCTTCAGCAGAACAGCAAAATGTTTTCCATGGTGTTTTCTAGGATTCTGTACAGAATCTCATTCTGGAAAGTTAAGTATTATCAGTAGGCTTTTAGAAACATATAATTGGCATCAGATCAGCATAAAAGCACTGCCCAATTTTACTGTAGACTGTAAGTTACTGTAATAATAGTAACAACTGTTCAAACATACAGATGGGGTATATACCCATTTGATTAGTACTAGGAATGTACCAGTAACTTCACAATGAGGTGAATAACAAAACCTTTCTTTATGAAAGCTGGTGCACTTCCACAATAAAGCCAATAGAGTTACACCAGTAAAAGTCTATCAAAACAACTACAAAAGTAATTACTTAGCAATGAAAACCTATTAATAATAAAGGGAAAAAAGCACTTTCAGGGAAATATTTCCTTTAGTTCAAAAATGGCACTAATTAGGACTACCAAATTAATTTATCTTAAATTTATTATACCTCAATTCAATTTTGAAGTAGTTTTATTGCAAAAATCACCAGGCTAGCTGTAGTAAAGAGAAGTGGTTCATCATGCTGAGCACATCTTTCTAAATGTCAGATGCTACATTTCAACAGGAAAATTTATTTGATTCCTAACTGGCCCTTTCATCTTTGATTTGGAAACCATGTAGTAAGTTTTAGATTCATCAAAGCTAGTATCAGTCCAGTAATGAAAGGATGTTTTAAACTAAGCAGGCACTACTACATTTGTTCCAACTCATGCCTGAAGATTTTGTTCCATTTAAATACTTGTCTAATTCAAATCACAAAATATAACAGCTTCTCTTTTAATTTGAAGAAAGTGGAATTCAGTATCAGTGTTACAAATGTTTGCAGTGTTTTAACAAGAAAATACAAAGATTATTCTGACTTTTTTCTCAAACAATTTTCTGTGGAGGCACATCAACTACTATATTGCTGGTCCCCTTTCTTCAATGTTCTGAACTAAAGCAAAAGGTGCAGCCACGCTTCACTTCTTTCGTATCAAAAAATGTAAAGAAAAACTAAAAAGCTCCTGATTCCTATTAATAAATGATGACCACTCACACTTTTTGAGGATATCAATCTAAACAGTGCATCTGAAACAACTAAGTTCTAAGAATTTTCCTGTAGCCCCCTAGATTTATCATTAAAATCCTCTTAGTGTGCCATATGGAAAGTGTAAAGGAGGTGACTAGATTTTATTCAACAGTTTAACATAACTCTAACTCCATTGACTTCAGTGGCATTACTCCACCTTTCTATGAATAGGACCAACATTAGACACTTATGCTTTACACAGAACTAAGGGGAATTATTAAATTACAATTTAACTGTAAATCTGTAGGTCTAATTTTGTTTTGACCAAAATATCCTTTTGGAAGTCATATTAAGTTGTGTATCATATTGTTATAATACTACTGATAAAAATCTAATTAAGATGCATTCCAAAAGGTCATCCAATAGAGAGGTCTGGAATAAGCATGCATTTTTTACTATTGCAAAAACTAAGAGCTCAAAATTCAGTTGGCTTTGGTTAACAGGGTAAGTAAGATGGTCTTCACAGGAACTTTCAAAGCAAAATATCTGTGAATATTGCACTGAACTAAATGGAAGTGCCTCAGCAGAATGAGGAAGCAGTGTCATAACTAATAATTTTTGCTCTTTGGGGGGCAAATGTAGAAGAAACTACTTAGATGCACATAGACATTCTCAGCCAAATTTAGGCCTCAGACAAGACTGTGTCAATGCTTTCACAATACTGAGAGTGAATTTGAAGCTTAGCTAACAGGAATATTTTATAATACATTGTAATTCACATTTGCAATTTTTTTCAAGTAATTTGGAAGATCTGAAGGTTTTGATCCAAAACCAAGTAAATAGAAAAAAAGAGTCATAAAGTGTATTACTCAGGACTACTTCAGGTACACTTTATTTCCTTAAAAAAGGAAAAGGAATACATTTCCGAGTCACAGAAACATTTTTCCCTAGTACATGGCACTTAAATGAAAGTAACATGATTGACAAGTACCTCACAAGCAAGCCTTGGCAACACAGCATTTTAAGCAAAATTCCTTCACAACTGTTTGTCTTTGCAATAACTTCTACAAAGCTCATTAGTGCAAGCCTTGGTTTATCCCCCATGTTGTGCATTTATCCCTGGGATGCATTATCAACATGTGGCACATGTCCTTGACATGCACAGAAGAGTTGCACCCCAGGATAGCAGCATGCATGACAATAGTGTTGACTCTCACTCCTTTATGGTTGCTGGGATGTAACTGAGAAATCTAATAACTGTGACAGTAGGCCTTTAGGTTTTTCCTTGCCTTTCCAGACAGTGAAGCTGCACAGACACTAATGAAAGGTTAAATGAATAGGAATAGCTGACAAGAGGTACAATAAAGAAGGGACTTGGTAATCCACAGACACTGAGCAGAGATCCTTGGCTCAAGCAGAGAAAGGACAGCACATCGTTGAGTCACAATATTTAAAACAGCTTGCTATACACAGAGGCTTTTGTGTCTGGGTACATGTCTGGCTTTGGAAGAAAAAAAGATACTGAAAAGAAATTTCAGCATGGGGCATTTTGGCAAATGTCAGGTCACTGAAAGGGAAAAATGTTTTTTGTTTGCTTTTACATCTTTGTATTCAACATTAAAAAGAATTGACTAAAAAGCACAAATGACAAGTTTCAAAATAATACATATTTGACAAACACGATAAAGTTGAAACACTAATTCAGTGTGATTCCAGCTGACAAGACAGCATGATGGGTGTTGTACATACACTCAGCTTCATTTACAGCTGGTAAGAGTTCATAATATGCTCTGCGTACTATCTGAAACTTTCCCTGTAGCTGAAGAATTCTAACAGGCCTAGTTTCTTAAGTTTTCTGTGCAGCTGAACTGTAGACATAACCAATTGTAATATGCTGCAAAAACATAGCTAAACTTCCAGACAGTGCACCAGACCATGGTGACTTAAAAAATTTTAGTGGTTAGCTTATGGCATTTTGATTTCTTTTGGCTTGTGACTTATGAATCAGCATTATGGACATTCTGTTTTCCATAATTAAAAAATAATTGCAATGCCCAGCATGTTTTTAAAACTTCTCTAGCTTTTTATAATTGTCTACAAAAATCTGAGTTAAGTACATAGTAGAACATTTCAACTCCATTAAAAAAAAAAAAAGCCTCTCTAAGGTAACAAAACAGAAACAAATCTGATTAAGTTATTAGAATTTGTGTTTTTTAACATAAAGTGTTTCATGAGAGAAATACTGAAATAGATGCTGCAGATGAAAAGAATTCTCTCTCAAAAACCTTGATTTACGTAAAATAAGAAAAAAGTATTTGCATATGTATCTGGAGTATAAAATATACATATTTATAACGTGTGGTGAGAGTTCTATGGAAAGATTCTAAAAAGACAGAACCTCTTTGAACAACTACATTAAATTACAGCATAACTCCTGAGTGTACTAAGATTCTAATAATCAACAAATAAAGGCTTTTACTAAGCACAGCACATAATGAGAGCTACTGTGCAAGAGATAAAGGAGACAAATCTGCTAGTTTATTTCACTGGATTATATCATTTACTTAAACCATAAAAAGTTTGTCGAAAGTAATGCTTGTAAAAGCTGCCACATAACTATTAAGCAGCAATTACGATCAATGCATTTTTAAAACAAATATGTCAGCATTCAGGTGGGATGAAACTGACACAGAATACAAGGTTTAAACAGATGCCTTTTACTAAGCCATGTTAAAGGATATTCCTCTAAATTAAGTACAAATTCCTGGCTAGATTAGGAAGTGATATACACTTCCAAAATGACAGATATACTCTATTTGTTTTATGGGGAACTTTTTGTATTTCCAGACATGCACATTTTTTTCCTAACACATACTAATAGTGGACATTAAATCAAATTAAAACATTAACTCAAAAGACACATGCAAACCTGCAGACTGAAAGTCAGGACTCTTTCACTTAACAATATTCAGCAAAAAGACTTCAAATCCTGGTGACAGCGTCCATTGTGAAAAAAAGGAAAAGAGACACTGCCAGAAACTTATATCTTTGAGGAAAAAAAATACATTTTATTTTTGTATAAATTCCAATGTTTTACTTGGACTTGTTTTAATGTAATTGCTTTGCTGTTGGTCATTTCTGTTTTGCTTGAAATTGACAAGATCTGTAGTCACCCACAAATCCCAGTGACATACATATATGTGTAACATACTACTCAAGCCACCTCAAAGTCCAAGTTCCAGATCTTTGGCTCTGAAAAAAGAGGTAGTAATCAGCCCTTCCTTATTTACAATATTTTTTCCCTTTTTCCTACCTATGGCATATCTGATAAAATCATGAAGCTCCCTCTAGCTCTGCAGAGGAGCTTAACTGACCAGTGATCCTTTACAGTTCCTTCCCATTTTCAAAGGCAATACTGAGAATGAGAGCAGTATTCCCCTTACATAATAAGTGTTATTTTAATTCAGCAGTGTTTTCAATTCTACATCTTGAAAGGACATGGATAATACGTGAGAACATCTGCTGTGAAATAAAGAAAGTTGAATGCTGCTTTTTATTGTACAGCATACTAAAGACCCTCTTAATCATTTACAACTCACACTTTATTTACCGAATTCTAGTTTGAAATCTTACATTGTTTGACAACCTAGCCATGTATGTATTGAAATACACACAGACACACACACAAAAACTAACACACTTCCATTCCACTTTCCAATTACACTGTGTAAAATAATGTAAAAAAAGAATGATAGACAATACCATAGCCCCATCTTAGAATGCAGATTTTACAGTGTCTTAGTTCAAAACCAATTTGTTTGTATACACTGGTTTTCCAGAAAACCAGTAATGCCAGTAGTAATTTGCTGACTGTATTTTCACCTACCGTAATATTTACACATACCATTTGTAATGGCTTTTATTGTTTAATCTCCACTGCATTTCAGCATTGGATACTATGGAATTACAGTTATTTAGCAGGCTATAAATAATGTAGTTGGCATGTGCAATTGATATTTAAAATGTCTTACAACGGCTGTAAAAGTCTCATTACAGACTAGCAAATCATTTCTAACAAGCAAGTTCAACTGATAAATACCAAAGCAAACCTGCAGTCTATGCGGCACGCATGTTTGTTTTATTTAAATGATACACGTTTAATGCAGTGTGCAATGGACCATCCATACAGTCTATAAATAGAAAAGAAAGCAAATTTCCAAAGTAGTACAGCTACTGCGAACTTTTCTAAAATAAAACAAAAAAAGGGAATTCTGAGTAACAACAGAAAGAATAGCTTACTTTCCCCTCCCCCCTGTATGAGCTAGTGTCCAATTTCTTCTTTTCTGAACAGCTGTATTATCCAACTTAAGTTGCTCTGCTAATTTCAGTCCCACAAGGACTAACTTGGAAGGCAAAAAAGTACTAGAAAAGATCAATTTGCTGGGAAAGATCAAATGAGAAAACTGTGGGGACAGCACCAGGTCAGAGTGTGAAGAACTAAGCAGACCTGTTCTTCATTAACTTAAGCTCTCTTGGGACGTCACACACTACCTGTCCATGGGCTTATTGAACTGCCTAACCCTCGTCTCTGTACCATTCTTCAGGGCCCAAGTGAATCATACACTGCTGCTGACAAGTTAGCAGGGGACTGCGGCTGCTACATGAAAGTACTTTTCTTTCTTGTCTAAATCAGGCAGATTTTTGAAAAGACGACACAGCACTGACTCGTGACATGGCAAGATGAAATGAGAGGTCTGGGCTGGTCTTCGAGCTGTGCAGATAAAAGTAATCAAATGACACTCCTGGAATGCAAATTGGCATTCTTGACTGCAGCAATTGCACAACCATGAAACATCTCTGACAGCAAGCAAGATTAGGACAAAATGTTATGTAAAGCACTGAACTCAAAAACTCACTAGAAAATTCAAACTGTAACACTTATATTTTAATATAGCAATAGTCATCTCTGCTTTTGACTGTTCCTTTACTTAATGTAATCACATACTCATCTTTCACAAATATCTTAATAATAGAAGTGCAGTGATTAAAGATATAGATCTCAGGTTTTTTCTCTTAAAATGTCACAGTGTTGTATTTTTACAAAATAATGTACCAAGGCAGGGTTTTTCCATTATGTGTGTAACATGTGTGCTTAAGGAACACTTTCAAAACCCCAGGTCTTAAAAGGAGTTTCAAAATTTGATCATAACAAATTAGTTTATAATTTACATAGAGTCTTTCCTGCACCTGGATCACGTAAAGATGAATCATTTGAAATATTTAGTGAGTAAATTTTGAAATTCATGTCCTTTAGGAATTTAAAGCAGAACATACATGGAGCTATACAGTTCATTAATACTACACAGCAAATTTCAGATTAAAAATTCCTGCAATTTTTAAGGGCAAGGAAAGTTCCACATACTTTTACAGGAACTTGGTATTCCTGTGCAGATCTGGTGATCAGGCTTATTAAATATTACTGTCTGAAATGAACTCAGTAATTAAATCGTGAACATTTGTACTCTGAAACTATGACAAAAACATTACCCTGTTTTAAAATTCGTCTGTGGAGGTGGGTTATAATACAGAGAGGAAACAGATGATAACGAGAAATAAGAGCCCACTTCCACTAAAAAATATTTCAACGAGTGCTATGCATGGCTAACATACAGGTTAAGAAAAGAAACATGTAATATCCTGCTTTGATTTCTTACATAAAAATAGCTTCAAACCATTTTAACTGTCGGCCAGACACACACACAAAATGACACTCGTTGCCACTTTAATGCTGGGTACATCGGATTATTACATGATGTCTTTTGTGCATCAGTTCTACAACAGCTTGACTCTAGGGTAAATGGGAACCATCATAAATCGCACGCTGCTTTCAAAACCACTTTAATTTCTGTCAGTGTTACTGTAACCACAGTCCTGGGCACACGCTGCTTTCTCACCTCTTTTTTTCTTTCTTTTTTTTTTTTTTTTTTTTAATTGTTGCCTACATTTGACAGTTGCATCTCCTACACTCCAATTGTGGCTTTGATCACTGCAACAAGACATGTCATGTTAGTGAGAGAAGGGAAAAATACAAACCCTCCATCTCAAGCTCTTCCCTTCATTCATACAGACACACACTGTATCTATACTTTGAGTGCTGTATATACATGCATACATGTATGTACATACATACACACATATATATGTATAGACATATATATAAATACATGTGTGTGTGCGTGCACATATATATATTCAAGGCACACAAGACACACATAACATCCCTAGAGTGCGGTGACAAAAGCTGACTGAAAGCAAGGCAGTAGTCAGTGACTGAAAATATACTACTTCATTGAATTTGAGCTGATCACTGTTGGTCACTAACTGAGGTCAGTCCACTTGTTAATACGAACAGTTATCATTATGCATGTTATGTTAGTCATGACTCTAAACGTGCTTGTTCTTCGCAGCTCTTTAACCTATCCTCACATCACAACCCAGACAAACGGACTTCAGTCAAATGAGGTCCTCAGTCATTTCGAATTTTTAAATTAAGAGGCCATGAAAGCCCAAACACTGCTTTGCAAAACCCCTGCTGTAAAGGGGACGTACGTTTGCAAAACACATGAAGTAAGCTCAGTTGTTTTTCTGGGGCTCCCCCCTCCTTTTTACAGTTAGGGCATCTGCATAACTCTGCAAATTCTGCTAACAATCTCTGATTGGAGAGGTGCAAACTGCAAGCACATGCACAACAAGAAGAAGAGTTACAGAGGGAAGGTGGATTTACACTTCTGCCTCCCTGCCTCAGGCGTTGTTTCACACGCAAACACACAGCTCCTTCCCCCGCTCTCAAATGTTACCTTGACATTGTGTGCAAACCTTACTAATATCCGAGCAGAAGGTGGTGTCCAAAAAAGATCAGACCACCGCATGTCCGATTGAACCCCACTCCGCCTTCTCTCTCCCTCCCTCCATATGCACACACTTTTCTTACATTATTAGCCCCTCATCTTTAGTGGAGTGAAGGAGGCGGTAAAAAGCACGTGGCCATCCCATTTCAACCCCCCAAACTCACTTAAAGTTTAGCACAGCCTCTTAGTCATTTTTTCCCCCAATCCAAGCAGCACAGGGCTGATTTATTTATTATCCTACTCTTTCGCCTTGCTTGGCTGCTTGTTTATTTTGAAGGCTGAAACACACCGGATAGCGAGCAGGGCTGCTTGTGTTACTGCACAATTTATTAATCAAATCAAACCAAAGTAAAGGCTAAAATGAAAACGAAAGGCTGCTGGAAACTTCTTACCATCTCTGCATGCTGGTTGTCAAGTGCACCCCCTGTCTCTCGATCTCCTCTCAGCGGCTGTGCCTGCACCCTTCCTTTTGCCTCTGGACTCTCAGCGCCTCTCCTTCTCTTTCCCCCTCTCCCCCCGTGTCTTCCCCCCCCCCCCCCCCCCTCAGGTGACTTGAATTAAAAAATAGAGATTTAAAACCCAAAAGCACTCCCCTCCCCCCACCCACCCCTCCCCAAAGCAGCAGCAGCAGCAGCAGCAGCAGCGAGCGTCTCTCTCTCTTCGCCCTCTTTCTGAGTCTTCCAAAACTTCAGCCCCCAAAGTTCAGCCCGAGCAGCAGAGAGAAAGAGAAAGAGCTTTCAGCGGAGAGCTGGAAGTGATGGGGAGGAGGGACCCAGGATTCGGGTCAGAGCCTCCACAGGTTGGTTTGTTGTTGGGTTATTAGGCTGGGGAAGGGAAGGCGGCGGGGGGAGGCTGCGAGAGGGTCTGGGCGAGCAGCGTTGCTTTCTCCTTAACCCCACGCTCTCGGGCAAGGGCGGCGGGCAGGGCGGCAGAGGGAAGGGCAAACAGTAGTCTGAGGGGACGAAAAAGTAACCCCTCTGCCTCGTCCCTCCTCCCAAACTTTCTGTGCCAGGCGGGGGCTGCGGCAGAGGCCGCCCGCGCCCAGCTGTCAAAAACGCCCAGCGGCCGCCGCCAACTTTGTGGTGAGGGCGGCCGGCGGCGCCGCGCGGGGCTGGCCGCCCCTCTCTGCCTCCCTCTTCCCCCGTTCCCCTTCCCGCTCCTCCCGCCCGGTTCCTCCTCGCGGCGGCTGCAGTCTCTACCGCCGCTTCTCCTCTTCCTTATCAGCTCCAGGCGCCGCTGGAGCGAGCGAGCGAGAAGGCGGCAAGGAGGAAGGTGGAGGGAGGGCTGAGAGAGGGGAGAGACACGGCGGAAAATGAAGCGTAGCCCAGAGGAGGGGTAAGGAGCCGAAGGGGGAGAGGGGAGAGCGTTAGAAGAGAAGCGGAAAGTTAGGCAGATGGAAAGTTTTCGCTCGTGGTGCCGGTTTCCCGCTTCCCACCCATTGCTCCATCAGCTCCCGGGGCTCGGCTGCGGCGGCTGCTGCTCGATGTGGGATCTGAAGAAATTTTTGTAAAAGGGTGTTGGTTGGGTTTTTTTTTTGGAGGGGGGGGGGAGGGAGGCGGGAGGAGGTGAGCCGTCACGGTTGTACGTTTGCAGGGAACAGACAAGAGTCACATCTGTGTGTGACACGGAGCCAAACCGAGCGAAACCCTGCCCCGGGGACGCCGGGGAGACGCAGGCGCTGCGGCCCGCCGCGCGCGGGCACAGCGCGGCACACAACGGCCGCCGCGCGCGCCCTCGGGGAGCGCGCGCGGGGGGGCGCCGAGGCGGGGGGGCCGTTCCGCGCCCTCCCGCGGCCGCACACGTACCGCCCGCCTCGGGGCTCTGCCCGGCGGCCGGGCTCGGCGGGGAGGCGTTGCCCTTAGCTGCCGTTTCGCGCCGGCGAGCTTCCTGCCCGGCCGGCGGGAGAAGGGCCGCGGGCCGTCGGTCCTCTCTTGGAGCTTTCCCCTGCGAAATCTTTTCTTAGCCCCGTGTGTAGCCGTTTCAAAGCGTTCTCCCACGTGTCCCCCGCTCACGGCGTGGAGGGGGTAGCAGATACGTAACGCGTTTCGTGGGTTTCTTGACAAAGAGAAGATGACAGAAGGCTATCGTGCTTTATCTACCGGTACAGCCAGCCGAGCCTATCTGGCCATCCCTCGCGTCCTGCCTGTGAAGGCGGCGAGGGTCACTAGTGCTATCAAAATTGGCTCCCTTTCTCTGGCTCTGTATAAACACAAGATTAGGACTGGACCTTTTAAAAGTGAGAATTAGGAGAACTTTTCAGGTGACGTGAAACACAAATACTGGGACGTTTTGTCTCCTGCTGCCTTTTGGTGTAACTGGACGCTTTGACGACCCAGCAGACACTTAATAGAAGAACGGAGGGGAGTCGGGTCAAATATACAAAATAGGTGGCTGCTTGGCACTTCTGATTTTTCCTACATCTGCTATGGACTAAAGCCACAGCAAACTCAAAACAATGAACGGTATGTCCCTCTGAATTACCAAGTTTCCAAGCTTTTTACCAGGTTTTGCTGTCTTTGTTATTTCTGCATTTTCCACACCTGTCAGAAGAAGGTAAATTATCTATATTAGCATCAAAACCAGGTTTTCACAAAAACTGATTAGATATATCTCAGCATTATCTGTGTTTCTGTAGAAATTTCATTCTGTTTTCTGGCTATTCATCAGATACCTACGTCGTTAAGCATAATATGTTACCACCTTATGGACAGGTTTTGCAGTATCCACACTTCATCAGGATTAGTTTCAAACCTTGAGCTGTAGAGAGTATGTTTCAGGCTCAGACTGATTCGAACAGGTTTTTGCGTCTTCTAGGATGTTGCTTTTTTTATAGAAGCACCATGACCAACAAAGATTCTGAGTAATTGATGGTCATTCTAAAAAATTCACAGGACTAATTAAAGCATGATTAGATGCGTTTTCTGTCAAAAGGGAGAGATAAGAAAAACCTAGTTAATTATTTTAGAGTCACATTGTATCGTACATAAAAACCCATTTGCCCTTTTGAACCAGTGAAGGGCCAAGAAGTTGCCAAAAAATTGTGTTCACACAGCCCCCTAGTGGTTAAAGCCTTGGCAAGTTCACATCCCTGCCTCCTCACATGAACGAAGGAGGGTCCAAGCTAATTTGATGCAGATTAAAAATAAAGTGCTGCAACTTTAGCTCTCAAAAGGCATGTTCGCCTGCTAGAATAAAAATGTCATGCTCATTACAAGGCTAATCTTTACTATGCGGTTTTACAGAAGTGAATCAAAGGCTGTATTTACAGATTTGTGAAAGAAAAGGCTTATAGTAGGTAAACAGCCATTCAACTAAATTTAAAACCATCTTTCCTTACTATTTTAGAAGAGAGGGATTTTTTTTGAACTGAGACTAGGCATTTGAAGGAGATATTCCTTTATGCACTAAACCAGTAGATTGCAGTGATCATAACCTATATCACACACTAAAAATTTTTATTTAAGGTCTTTATTTAAGATATATCACTTCAAACAAAGAACCCGTTAAGTGTAACACAATCATTAATAGCTTCCAGTTACTTTATTTTTAAAGATTTTAAGTAATTTTGCATGAAAACTAATAATGCCTCGTGAAGTCATTACTTTGTTACCTTGCTTGATATTTAATTCAGGTTTTTTTAAACCTCTCCACTTTTTTTTTCTTCCACCTGTCAATAAGCCAGTGGCTTTTGTATTGACAGTATATTACAGCCTCTTGAAAGCTGCTGAGGAGGTAAAATAGCTGGAGGCAAGTTGGCTGTTGGGAATTCTGATTCTTGGGTTGACAGTATGGGATTACAGGATAAACATTGTGGAGTAAGACATTTCTGCTCAAAGGATCAGCAGCAAAAATAGCTAACTGGTGATATTTGAATATACATCATCATTTGACTTCAGACTGAACAAGCTCCAAGCTTTGTTCTGAAATTTTGCATCTTTCAGAAACACACTTTTAGTTACATACAAAATAGTGTTTTAAATTTTAATTGAGTTCTTCCTTTCAGATTTGCCTACTATGGTATATTTGGAGATAATCCTAAGAAGATAGGCACCTTGTTAAAATACTATACCATCCACCTGCACAGTGACTTTTGGTTTTTTATATTGCCGCAGTGACTGTGACATCAGCACATATCATAGGTATTGCAGGAAATTACAACATACCTTTATTTCTACTTCAATGAACACCTCAAAAGACAGTGTACAGATTCAAACTGTGTCAGAGGACTGTGTTATGGCTTCTCAAAGTGTGTAATTATCTTAAATTTTGGAGATTGTATGTAAGGTGTCAGAATATAAGCAAAGCTTACACTTTTCCTTGCTATTTAGGTTAATGATATTTGTTAGTGAAGAGAGTAGTGTCTCTAGCAATTTCAGCCTCATCAACAGGAATATCTGTCCTATACAGCAAATAATTTCTCACTGTAATTTTCCTTCAAAACCAACTATAACCACCATAAAGAATTAGTAGTACTCACTGATCTGAGATTAATTAGTGTGAACAAATCTAGTTACAGAAATATTTTTCTTCACTTTTTTTTTGATTTTCCAGATTGGAGCACTGAGATGTTGCAAGTTTGAGATAAAGTCTAAGTAGGAACTGCATCTTTAGAGGAGTGGGAGTATAAGTCATCTAAATTTTGGTGTCTCCAGAGTGTGTTATTTCTCTGCTGTCTTGGTCTTCCTTCTCATGGAAGGAATTTATGGTTCACTTGAATTTTCTGCCCATTTTGCAAACCTGGAGGTGCAGGATATGTGCAGCCAACAGAGCAGAGGTGGGACATAAGGCATCAGTAGCCTACAAGGGGCTATAGCATCATAAACTGAAATCCTCCATATATTGATGGGTGACAAGGTAGAAAAAACACTTCTAGAGAATAGTATAATTGAACTGTAAATGAAAAAACAATTTACCAGTAGAAGGAATCTCCAACAGAGAAATTATGCCCAGTCCTGAATATAAAACCTATATTCTGTAATTCACAGCTACTAAAGGGGAAAATAATCTAATTTAGTACAAAAATAGCCATCAACATTTTAGATCTATACTATAATTCCTAACCTGGTTATTAATTTTATTCAGAGGTATGGCTGTAGCATCCAGCATCCATATGCATACTGAATGTTTTTCTATGATGAGTATTACTCTACAATAGGTAGCATGGCTTAGAGGATGACATACATTAAAGGTAGGCTCCTACTTCCTATTAGAGATTTTTCTTTTCCCTTTTTATAATTTTTTTCCCCCGCCCTTTAAAAATATTTTTATGCTAGTTAGTTGTCAGATTCTGACATTTCAGGAAAACTTCAACCGTTTTCAAGAATCTAATTAGGAAAGAATATCTGTGCATTTATTACAAAAAAGTGTCTAATGCTTTCCCTGGCAAACTATAATTTCCTGGTACTTTAGAGGAAGAGTTTGAAATCTGACCTGATGTAGGCAGGGTACTAAGGATACTACTTCTGAAGGAGTTCACCTAAACTTAGCTATGGACCACAGGGACCTGAGCCAACAATTGAAAAGCTAGTGACCAACTGTAAACATTTTGTTTAAAGTGAGTTGCCCAGAATTACACAGGACCTCAGAGACAGGGGTAGAATCTAATTCTCTGGGGTGGGATTTAACTGCTTCATCTGCTTTAACCGTAGGTTTATCTTTCTGTCTCATTCATCACACACCTTGAAACTTCAGCAGTAGATAGATTAAATAGAAGTCTTAAGAAGCTTCATTCATTATACAGACATTAATTTTCATTTAGAGAACATTGCCCATTCTGTGTACTTGATACAGACAGGTCATGCAGGGAGTAAACAGTACATGGTCATATAATGTCAGACATCATGTATTCATCACATGAAAAGGCTGAATTAATGTTGTGTAGATACTTGTAATAATAACACTTCTAACTTCTGAATGTATAACTTCTGAACCCCTGTTAACCAACTGACAAAATTCACTATAAAGTTCATGAAAGTATGTGAGATAATAATACAAATATATCAGTGTTCTGAGTCAAAAAGCATTTTTGTCATTCAGGAAGTGAATTTAAGAATAGCTAATTATGTTTCCTTTGCCTCTTGCGCTAAAATACTGAAGGTGATTTGAAGTCTTTCCAGCACTTAAGTATTGCTAGATCCTTCCAGTCATAATAGTGTTTTTCTGGAGATGAAAAAAGGTTGTCTGTAGCATATCCATCTTTTTGTACCATATCCTCTGTACCCAGTCTTTTCTATCTCTTTTAGAGGTTGCTACCACACAGTTTGATTTATCTTAAACTTTCCCAAATGCATTAGCAGATGTTCTTAAAGACAAAGGTGCTTCCAGTACTTTATGAGCTCAGCTGAAAGAATATATATTAAAAGCAATAGATATAGATGTTACTTTGTACTTCTACCACAGCTTTTGTAAGGGACATTAGAAGGTTTTAAACATGAGTGAAGAAATGAAACTTTTCAACTCACTTTAGAGATGAAAAGAATAAGGTGCAATAAGTTTCAGCAACTTGCCTAAAGTAGTAAAGAAAGTAAAAAAAAAAAAAAATAAAATATTTGGAATCTATTTACTACTTCTATTGTCATCCTTTCTCCAATAAGAATGCACACGTTTACATCTAAGAGCTCTCTAGATTGAAATTTCTTCTCTCTGTTGTCACTTCCAATCTCTGTCCATCAAAATTGTTTTCTATAGTTTAGTAATTGCTAGTCAGAGACCACACGTAAGTGTTCTATATGCATTCTGGAATATGTCTCAGCTTATCTCATATAACACTTGAGGGTATTTTTCCCAAGTGAATCTCAATGTTTTTCAGTTCTTGTAGTGTTTTACCATTTGTTTTCCTTATATTACTCCAGTCAAAAGTGATTGCCTTGGAGAGTTAGTTGTAAGCACAATGGGAAAGTCTTTCTTTTTTTTCTTATCCAGTTTAACTGCTTTAGTCTTAAACTTTAATTGTTGATGGGATTTTACTACTTTTATCCTGGTATCTTACAATGAGCATTTGTGCACTTGGCTTGCTTTCATAAATTAATTTTAATAAACTGTCCCAGTCACAGCTAATAGTGATTGGTGGCTCAGTATCTTAAAAGCAACAAAAATGTCAAATGTGCTATTGCAGGGCAAGTCACAAGATCTGTCATGTCTCATCTTGAAAGATTGCTGCTAAGATTTCCCTACTTTTTCCTGAACAATTTTTCTGCTATTTACACCTTGCTTAAATGGAGACTTAAAATGAGATGTGGCAACCTAAACTGAATACAATACAGAACTTTAAAGCAGGCTTTAAGTAATGTGACATAATGATTCCTCATGCGCTGTAACTTCTTTATTCCTTTTTTATTTCTTTTATAATTGCTTCATTATTAAAGTACAATTTGATCATCACATCAAGAAAAGAAGGCAGATGAATTGACAGCTTGATCCTTGCCTTCCTTCCAAAGACTAACTTTTAGATTTTGACCTCTCCTAGCATAGGATTCAGCTACACTAGTAGAAGATATTTAATAGGTCTTGTTTGAACTTGAGGTTGGTTCGAAGTGTTACATCCAAAAGTCTAGTTAGAATGCTGGTGTCATGGTTTGATCTCAGAGGGAAACTGAGCACCACACAGCCACCCACTCCCCACTAATCCTCTCCAGTGCTGAGAAAGGGAAAATAAGTCAAGACTGCCCACTCACCCCCTTTTCCCCCAGCAGAGAATGAGGGAATCAAAAGACCCAGGAACTTGAGATAAGGACAGGGAGGGATGGTCTCGTCCATTAAGGCATAGACAAAAGACAGACTCATTAGGGGAAGAAAAATAGAACATGAATTTAATACAGACACTAACGACAGCAACACTGGACAGACAGAGTAGGGTTGTGAGAAGTGTTACCACATCTTGAAAACACCGTCCCCCACCCCTCCCTTCTTCCAAGGCTCAGCTTTTCTTCCAATATCTCTACTGCCTTCACCCCAGCAGTAGAGAGGTCGGTGAATGGGGGGTGCAGTCTTCCACCTCAGGATGGGGAACTTCTGGTATTCCTGCCCAGTTCCAGCGCAGTCCCCCTCTCACAGGAGATAGTCCTCCACAAACCAACTCTGACATGTGTCACTCCCACAGGTGTGTGGGTCACCCCTGCGTGTTGAAATCCTCCCAGTGCTGAACTACAACACTGGGGGTTTTGTCCCACAGAGTCCCAGCCTTCTTTGAGTGCAGACACCTGGGTCAGTGTGGGGCCCCCCATGTGCCACAAATCAGCATCTGTTCCACCAGTGACCTCCCTGGGTGGCGGGGGGGGGGCAGTCCTGCCATCCCACTATGGGATACAGGAGAGTCTCTGCTCCAGCACACTTCCCCATCCCTTCTCCTCCTTTCTTCCGCTGACCTCAGTGTTCACACAGATGTTCTCCTCACAACTTCACGAACTCCTCCCAGGTTCCCCTTAAATACGTTACTGCAGAGGCACAGCTAATTGGCTTGATCTTGGTGCAAAGGTGGGTCTGACACGGAGCTGGGGGAGCTCTGAGAAGCTTCTCACGGGCCACTGCTGTAGCCTTCTCCCCTGCTATGAAAAAACCCTGCAACTCACTCAGACCGATACAGCTGGGTTATTCTTGCTGCTCTTTAGTAAAAATACTTTGTTGAGGACATCTGCTCAATTGCAGGCACAATTGCAAAAAGAAGGTGTAGGCTTTGCTATAGGCTTTGCTTAAAATCTGAGGAACCTGGAGAAAGTAGGAAATGAAAATATTCTGTCCAAAAACGGCTTTCCTTTTTAAAGCACTTTTTTTCATCCATACACTTCTACCGCTGAATCATAAGCCAAATACTGTTGGAAATGACAGTGCTATACAGATAGAACTCTGAATTTCCTTTCTGTCCTTTGGCTGCCCCACTTTCAGTTTGATTTTACATCCAAAGGGTTGGTCTTAGACCTTGGGCCAATCTGTCCAGGTTTTTGGATGTCCTAGCTGTATTTTCTGAATTAAAAATACTAAATTGACCCCACCTGTGTGTGTATATATATGAAATGAATAAAAGGAATTTATTCCATGTGTGTATGGATGGACAAGGAGAATAAGGGAAATAGCAAACTTTTGGCTAAATGGTTCTTTTTCAAACCTTAAAATGTTTCAGAGTCAATTCAAAATTCAAATGTGGATCTTTAGGCATTCATAATGCTTCTAATTCATGAGGTTCATTTATGCAGGGTAGGAGAGTCTGTCATTCTATTTGTTTTCAAGGATAGAAAAATGTGACTTTCTACTATGGAAGTTAATTTACAAATATGCTTAGAGAGACTTTCTATAATCCACCCTGCCAGTACTGTCACTGAATACCTCTCAGATCAGAGCTAGATGTGAGGGAGGGCTCTAAAGAACAGACAAAGGAAGTTACCATTTGAAGGACTGCAAGCAACTCTTCTTTGTGAGATAATTTCCCAGACAATCTGGCTATTCTTATGGCATTGAGTCTGTAGCAACTGCGATTTTCTTTGTAAAATTATGCTGTATATGGTGAACATTTTGATTTGACCCTCTATTTCTGCTTCTTGGTGCATCTGAAAAGCTTCCATGACTTCTGCAAATGAATACAATGTCTACCAGCAAAAGACTTATGTTTGATATACATAAGTAAAAAAGTCGGTAGCACTCCGATTGCCTTTATGATCTAGACACCATAATTTTAAATGGTCTAGTACTCAGAAGTATCAAAACAATCAAATAATTGCTGCAAAAAAATAGAAGACGTATGATAAACTTGTTGCCCCACCCCCATCTTGCTCTGTAAAACTGCCTTCAAACCAGTCCCAGTCTACGAGGCAACATTGTTCCACAGATCACTGTGATGAGGTCAGGTTCCATCTGCCTGACCTGTTATGCCAATTAATGGATATTGCACTGGTAACAAACTAAACATATTACTACTAAAGGAGAAATGCCACAAGCTGTGAGATAAGAACTGTGACAACTGTTACAAAATAAAGGTCTCAGCAGCAATTATTTGGCATCTTTAGTCTGGTGACATGACCAGCAAATAAAATATCTGAATTTAAAATATCAGCTTTACTACCCTCTATATAGTCTATAACTGAATAATCACAGAAGTAGCTGAATCTTCAGATACATATGCCTAGCAGCTACAGTCTTGGGGGTTTTGGTACTGTGGAAAGTACATGAATCCAAGCTTTATTGTCAGTGCCTCCCATAACATTATTGCTATTTCCTGTTTCAGTCTTTAATAATATAGGATAGGTTAGGGTTTCAATATGTTTTCTTCTCTCTTTTTTTTTTTTTTTCCTGAAAGTTTGAAGAGTGGTTGAAATACAGTCCAAGTCACATTTTTAAAAGGAAGCTGGATAGTTACTGTCTGCATTCTTCCAGCTCATTTCACATACTTGTCTTAAAAGACAGAAACTACTTGTAACTTCTTAACTTCTTCGGCTTTGTTTTCTTATTCCTTCACAGACCAGACACACAGAGGCACACGTGCATGCATTTCTTAGTGCTTTGTATGAAATCATTACTTAAAAATGTGAGCTAAAATAAATCATATATGAAAGGAAGGATGATCTTTAATTGGAGTGCCACAGTTATGCAGAGTAGACACAGACATCTGGTCCTCCATGTATAGTTTTAGGAGGCATTTATTCAGGAAATCTGTTGTAGAAGCATACCAATGGATACATTTTTCCAGACTCCAGAGGAAAACGCTGTTCATTGGGAGTGCAAGTAGCTCAGAATACCTCATTTTCTAACAGGCATTAAAACAAATATGTAACGAGTTACTTCTAGCTCTCATAATACTTCACACTTTGCCTTATTCAAAATGATTTTACTCACTTTCAGCCTTTAAAGAACTTTATGGTATTATTAAAAAGGCTAGGCTAATAATTTAGATTCTAAATTTACCACTGATACCAGGAAAAATGAATCCATCAATACAAAGAAGCAACAGTTTACTGGTATTGTGCATTTTAGATGAAAAGCAGGTATTGTGATAGTGAGCAGAAGACCCAATACATTCAGCATCACCGTTGTATATGACAAACAGAGGTATGTTGTTTCTTTTTAAACTGAATCTGTGCAGTGTCACCTTGAATTCATGGAATTGCAGTTTTGGATCTGGATGAAATCTCAGGATTCCTCGTCTGTTTTGAGACAAGATTAGTATCTGTAGAACATCTCTAAGAGATGTTGGTCCAGAATTTTCTAAAAAATCCCAGTATACCCTCCATAAATAGCCTACTCCAGTACTTCACTACCTTTAATGTTAGATTTTCCTAATAGCTGAAAAAGATAATTTTTTTGCTATAAATAAACTGATTCCTTCTTGTCCTAGACAGGCTTTACAGCAGACTTTTGAACACTGGAAGACCATTATTATGTCCTTTTCAGTCTTTCACTTCTCCCATAGGCCAAACAATGCCTTTTCCTTCAAGCATTCCCCACAGGTTGCATTTCTGAAAATTATTAGCACTCTTGTTGCTTTTCCCTGAGTACTACTCAACTTACCATAAATGTCAGCAAGTTCACTGAACTGATTTGCAAATAGTTCTCTAGCTGAAGCTTCACATGTTCCATAGACAACAGAGTAATTACCTCGTGTATTTTTTTATACAATGTTCTTGGTAACATAGCTCAAAATGGCATTTGCCTTTTAATATCACACTGATCTAGTCAATTTATGTTCCACTCTCAACTTGGTCTCCCATCTGTATTAACTGTGATCCATGATATCCAAGATGCTGGGGGTGGTGGTGGTGGTGGTATTTTTACCTTACTCTCTGTTGTTCTTTACCAGTTACTTTTAAACAATTCCTTCCCATCCACTTTTAGTTTACCAAGACCATATAAAATATGCTTTACTCTGTCACCAAAATTGTTACTAAACTTATGATCAACCTTATAATTTTTATAATTCCTCTGTTCCAATAATCCATGGCATGTGTTTCAAGACACAGCTGAGCCAAGTAGTTGTGACTCTGCTGATCCAAAGATTGCCAGCTCAGTTACAAAAACAGTACAGATGTTATCGAGTAGGATAGAAACCAAGCTAATAAATGCTTTTACATGACTTTGAAACCCATTGTAGGTAGTCTGGTAGCTCTGTGCAGAATTAGCTTGTACCCTGAAAACCTATCCATTCAGGTTTAACTGCAGCCTTGCCATTGGAGCACAAACAACAAACTAGTGAAGACTTTTGCATTCTCTGAAAACTACCTTCTAAAACCCACCCAGGATAACAATTTTTGAGGGTGATAAGCTCCAGTTGGCTTGACGTAGTGCTTTATATTCACTTGAGATTAGTAGAAACACTTAACATTAGTAAAAACTAGATCTCCCATAATGACACACTCTCCACTTTAGAAAAATTATTTCAAATTTCTTGATATATCATGCATGGACCTCTTTTTTGTTAAAATCATCCTAAGACCAGCAACAGTTTAGCATTTTCCTGCTGTGTATCTTCAGAGATTCTCGGATGAAAGATGTTACATAGGCATGAACATAGCTGTCTGTTTGGTCAAGTATGCAAAAGCAAGGAATCAAACTGAAGTCTTTTACACTGTCTTGCAGACCACTAACCACAGTAAAGATATTTGGCTGTCCCAGAACTAACATGTAACACTTAAGTCATATGCAGACTGGGGATTTCTTAAATCACTGTATTCTCAGGAAGCAATCATTTTTGGACTGAGGGCAGGATAATTGTTTTGTCTTTTTATAAATCTTTTCAGATACTAGTTGTGACTACAGTATGAAATAAGAGATCTCTGAAGCGTGATATTCACTAAATGCATCTTGTATCATAGCCAAAATCAGAAATTTGTGAAACTTATAGGACTGTCTGTTCAGAATGGAAAAATATTTGTTTTCAGAAATGTGTTTAAGTAAGCAACAAGAATAAAGCTGAACAGCAGAATTAGACAGCTTTCAGATAAAGGCTGACTAAAGACACATATCACTTGCAAAGCTGCAAAGCTTACAGGTGTATTAGAAGAAATTAATTTGTCTCATGCAGACAGTACTAGGCATCTGAATTTGACTTTTAAAAATTGTTCAGCATTTAAAATTAGTTACAGTATTCCCCATTAGTACAGAGCTTTAAGAATAAAAGCTTTCAAGCCGTGCAGGAAATGCAGACAAACTCCTCACAAAGGAAAGTTTGGATCTGTGAATTAAATCAGATAGGTAGGTCAAAAGTATTAAATAATATCACCCTATGTTTTATTGCAGAACTGGGGCATCATTTAACAGGGAATGAGCATACTTCATCCCCTTTTGGTAATCTGCGTTGATGTTCGTGTGTCTTGTGAACTTCCTTCAATCATTTGTCATTAAAATCAGTTCTGCTGGCAGCCAGGTTTCCATGCTGAGAGCTAGGAAGGAAAATAGTTAGATTAAAGACATACAGCTGCTATTAATGACCCTGAATAGTTTATTTTGGACACCCTAGATTATGACTTTCTTTTCTTTTTTTCCCACTTTTGGGTAAAAGCTTGGGTGTGTGCTTGAAAAAACAGGTCTCCAACGAGGGTGGCCCATTTGTTACCTGATTCTGTTTAGGCAATATGGTGTATTTGCAATAAACAACAAGACTGAAAACAACATTGTTGTTGTTGTTGTTGCTGCTTAAGACAAATAGGAATATTTACTTTGATTTCCACAAACGTAGGGTTCTCTTGGTGTAAGGGACCACAATCAAATTCAGACTAAGTCCTGTTCTATACTTTAAAAGAAATTTCAGACTCAATTTTATCTTGTTTTCATGGTATATTAAAATAAATTCTGTCTTTGCTTTCCCTTATTAACATTGATAGAAGGGCAGATAAGTGGAAGCAGATCATATTCAAAATTCTGTTGAATGCATGAAGTGAACAAAAGTAACTGCTTTCAGTTCTCTTAGAAGGAACTAGTAGTCCTTCTTAGGAAGTAGTTAACTACTTTTCAAACAGTTGAGGGAAGTTTATGTCGATATTGTCTGCTAATGGAGTTTACATGTCCTCAGCAGATCATCCACATAGGTAAAGTATACTGATGTTTGATTATAAGCAAAGTTTAAAGAACACCTGGGCACCAATCATTTGGTCCCCAATACATAGCAACACTGACAGATACACTTCTAGACAGTCTACCTGACTCAGTCACTCAGTTTCATCCTACTGCAGTAGGTATTCAGTGAGTATTCAGAATTGCTTGTCCCAATGTGTTTTTTTTTTTCCTTCAGTACTGATCTCATACTTCCAAGTGACTTATTTAACTAAATGCTTCCTCTCCTTGTTCGAGTTCTGCCATTTTCTCACGTTATCATTGGCTTCTGCTTCTCCAGTCACCATAGATGGCTGTATTCTCAAACTCTGCACTTCTTCCTCTGCTCTCCATCTTAGATAGTATAATCTCTAAAGACTACTAACATTCAATACAACTTGTCTTTTAACCCTCAAGCCACTTATCTTTCACTCTCTCCCCTTCCATCCTGAGATAGAATTTCTTCCATGAATTAAAAATAAGGAAGAAGATAGAGTATTTAGATGAAACACAATTGATATAGAAATATATAAATTACTACACACATTTTCCACAGAATTTATATAACATATGTTACATTAGTAAATATACTTCTTACTTTGGAGTGCCTTTTAGTAGTACTAAGCATGTCTTCTGGATCAAAGATGCTGTCATCTTAACACATATTATAAATTCTTTGTATCAGCAAAAGTACTTTTCAATATTGCACTTATTTTTACATATTAACAAAGATGCTATTCACAACCAGAGGTACATACCAAATCTGAAAATACTAGAAGCAGTTACTCTAGAGGAGTAATGTTTCATGGGGCACCCCAGGGATTCTTGGGAAAGTTGGGTTCCATTTTGTTTTCCTTCTTATTCTTTGTGTGACCTCAGTCAATTTACAAGCTCTTTGTGGTTCAGTTCTTCCTGTGTAAAATGGGTATTATATAAGTTTCTAACTTAGAGGAGTAGCGAGATGTAAACTCAGCTAAAGCTGTAAGATAATGATAGTAATCATTAAATATACTCCACTAGAATAGTGCAGCTTTTGACAAAAAGAACATTTTTTCATCTTTACAGGAGATCAAGCTTTCTTGGGACTGTGGAATTCTGTGCAAATCTTACCAATTTCTGCCCCAAATACAAGATGCATTTCCTGACTTTGTTGTATCTAGTGTAAACATATGTCAGGGTAAATTTTTAGCTAGTTACAGAAATATTGCAAAACACTCCAGTGTTTCTTCTGCTAGGAAGAGGCTTGAGAGGGCAAAATAGGTGATAGATACAAATTACATTGCTGAGATACAGTTGTGAGAAAAGTAACGAAAAAGCTCAGTGTACCAAATCCATTTAATGGCTTGTAGCAA
Source organism: Athene noctua (assembly GCF_965140245.1). Taxonomy (NCBI): domain Eukaryota; kingdom Metazoa; phylum Chordata; class Aves; order Strigiformes; family Strigidae; genus Athene; species Athene noctua. Next base: position 64,481,407 of record NC_134077.1, on the reverse strand, counting down.
AGGCAGACAAATGAACATTACCATGAAAGGCAACCTAAAAATGTTTGTGAGGTCTCCTCTTAAATGAAAGGAAAAAATTGAACAGACCAGATAAAGAAATGTAGGAGTTGCATATGAAGTAAACAGGAATGGACAACAGAGGGATACATACTCCCTGTCATTTATTTCATGACTTTTTATGTCATTTTTGCAAGTAAAAAGTAGTATCGGATCACTCTAGTATAGTAATATAATCTTTTTCCACAATGCAATTTATATATATGTTTTCTTTCCTGATTTGAGGCATATCTTCAACTCTCTTTCAAATCTTTTACAGAGTTTTTTTACAGTATTTCTCATTGTAATATCATTTGCCTGCCCTTGAACACCTTTCTTCCATTTCTTTCCAGGCCAGTTCTTGATGCTTTTAAATTTCATTTTCATTTTGTTCTGTGTGTTGAAGAAATATTTCCTTTAAGATTTTAACACTATCAAAAATTGTACTAACTACAACATAGCTACTAGTGAAAAGCGATCAAATTATTTTACTCTGGAGAATTAGCATGCACAATGCTATGAGTTGCATCATTTAGTAAAATGAAACGCTGTGGTAATGGTCACAATATCTAAAATTGTTTTTCATTTGCTGTGTGGATGCTTTTCTTCCTTCCCTAAAAGAATGCTCCTGAAAACATTCAAATGCAACTAACAAATTGCATGCCTTTCTAACAATGGGGAGCAAAAAAGGCTCCTGGTCAATTTACTCTCCACTTTAGGTCTATTTACTTTATATTACTTAAGAAAATGACCAGCATCAACACTTTGCATCAACTGAAAGTTTCATAATAAAACTTATGCATCAGTACAGGACTTCATTCTTGCTTTATGAAATCAAGTCATTCATACAGTACTTTGAGAAGCCACTGACTATGTAGTGGACAGTACCAGTTCACTAAGGTGGAGGAAGAATTTGGATATAAAGGCATTCAGCCCAGGGAGGAGAAAATCTGCAGGGCAACAGATTACAAGGGTTAGAAAGAGAATTATTGATAGAATCCAGCAAAGCTGAAGCAAGTGATGTGACAAATCTCAAAGGGGATGAAAAAGAGAAAAGTGGCCAATCAGGAAGATGGCAAATATTGTTACATGGCAAGGGTGGGCAGAAGTTGCAGAGAAGACACCAAGGGGCATTTAGTTAACTGCTAAGGGAGTAATACTAGCAGAAAAAAGATTTTAGGGTCAGTTGTACAGTCACTGATTATGAAAAACAAATATTTAGAGGAAAATATACATGGAAGAATATGTAGCATGTTAAGAAGCCTTGAAACATTTAGCCTGTTATTCAAAGAAGCTATGTTCACAGGAGTTATGTACTCACTAAATATCAGCATGAAAAAGAGCATAAAGAGACCAAAGAGCTGCCACAAATGCAAATAGTAAGAAATACACGGAGCACCACGGCAGAACAAGCTCAGGCCTGCAGAAATAAATAGAGAGCCAGAGAGGATTCAGCTTCAGAGGGGACCCTAGATGCTAGATATAGAAGCCCATGGGATTTGGTTTTTTGGACTGCCTATGTAGGGCATGAGTTGAAAATAGTCTTTATTTTATGACAGGTCTTTCCATCTCTTCTCAGGTTATGCTATTTTATGCTAAATTATGCTAATTTAATAGATTATTTACTTATTAGAAACTGTTAGTGCAACATTACAAGAGACAAAGCTGCAAGGACATAAAGTATCAGGCTTTTACTACTCAAGATAATGCTGATTTTACTCTTCAGGTCCTATTGACTACTAAGTCCTTGGTCTGAAAAACCTAGTCTCGATAAATCTCTGACATCCTGGACAATTCTTTACTCCCCTTTCTTCCTGTGCCCTGAAAACACTGTTTTCCTTGTACACCTTCAGATTGATTAGTCTCTAGTCAGAATAAGTGGTAAGAAAACGGAAACAAGGGTTTTTCTCAGGTATTTGTTCGAGGTTTTCAGGGAGTGGTGAAAGATATTCTGACAGTGAACATCTGTAGCTGTGGCCAGTGATTCAGCTACTCAACAGTTGCTGTATCCAGCATGTCTTTCCATACTTTTCAGCAATATTGCAATAATTTTTGATTCCAGAAGTTAAAGTATGTCAGTATAGAAGGGCAGGTTCTTCACTTTTGGTGAAATGTGAGTTTAGTGAGAATCTCACTAACCTTTTATGGGGCAAAGTGATATTCAGTCACCTTATGTGGGAGAAGAAGACAAGGAAAACAATGGTGATGACAGAAAAAGCATGTTTGGCAGAAGTCTGCACCACTGACTTGGAGCCCACTACAAAAATATATACTTGTGCTTAAGAAGAAAAGGCTGGACAGTAAAATGTCTTTTGTTCCTCTGATTTTTTTTTTCCCCTCTTTCCTCTTGATACTGGCTAGGAAAGGGGAATAAAGATATAGAACCAGACAATCTCTTCCCAGTGGAAAGAATGGAAGACAGCAATGGGACATCTTTAGACATAAGATCGCATAGCTTAATAGCCCCCAAGAGAGCAGATATTTCTATAGCAAAAAAAGTTCCTTAAAGATCCTAATAACAAAGTTACCCTAGTCTTAGAAGCTTCCATTTTTCAGATCAAAAACTAACAATTGATGCAGTAACAGAGGCTCCTGTGGGAGGTGAGTAAACTGAGACCCCCAAAGAGCAGTATCCGTGCTATTCAGGGAGAAGTAAAGATCATCCAATTCAGTGCGCCTAAGTGTTTATAGCTTACATCCCAGGTTTCTCCTTTGTGCTCTGCTGAGGCTTTTGCCAAATCCCTACATACATTAAAAATACTAACCACACTCTGTACTTGCTTCACAGACCGCATATCAGTGGAGAATACAAATTTAGCCTGGATACTAAGTTTTTCTAGTATATAAACAGTCATATACAAGAATGACCAGTAGTGATTAAGCTATAGTACTACACAGACGGTCCTCCATGTGAATTGCATTAATTGATTTATTAGTAGCAAAATAGCCAGGTGGGTCAGGCTAATTAAGACTATGATTGCTAATTGCCAACACTGGGGACAGTATGAGGGGTTGCAGAGGCAGTAGATGTAGTCTGTTTGTAACAGCTCTATAAACTGCTAGATAGTTAAGACTGGGAAAAAAAAATAGGGGAGAAGATGTTGCTGAGGATGGAAGTGTAACACATTGTAGGCTCCATTCAGATGAGGTGAAAGTAACCGGTCCGATGGAGAATTTCTGTCATTCCTCAGTGGTCTAGTGCAGTGGTCTCTGAAGTGGGGTGTGCACAAGATAATCCACTGGGATGCAGGAGGAAAATACGTTTTGTACTATTAATAAATTGATAAATGTAAAGTATTTAATTTGTATTTATCTCACTCTTTTGTGATTTCTGGTTATAATGTACATAATAGTGTAGTATTACATATAGTATTACATGCATATAATTTATACATTATATAGAGGTGCATGATCAAAAAAGTTTGGAGTTCACCAGTCTAGTTTAAAGTTCACAATATCTTTCCTTCAGGTTTTCAGTTTTCTGTGTATTCCAGTCTCTCTGGTATACTGGATAATGCCAGGTAGTTTGGCTGCCAGGTTTAGATGTTTTAAAGGAAAAGGCAGTGCAGTGTGGTTGCTGATGTAAACTGGATATTCACAGCCATTTAAAATGGAACATTTCTCTATAATGCGTCATAAACCATACAATACAACTGTGGAGCCAAATGTGACCAAATTATTGTTATTTTCAGATTGTTTGACTAAACAAATGCTATGGAGAAAGTGCTGGCTGGGAATATACGATCTAAATTTGGAAAATCTATTTTAATAAGTCTGTATGACCATAGCTTTATTAAGCCTAAAAAAATCCAGATAGAATGCATATTGTAGAAGGCTGAGGCTTTAAAAATTTAGATTTTGTAGATCAAAGAAATGAAGAAAACCCATATTTCTATCTATGTAATTGCTATGGAAGATGTTTTAAAGCATTATCAACATTGCAGTTTTGAAGTATTTGTTATTCTGTACCCATTCAATTTATGCTAAATTAATTTCAAAAAAGTTAGGTCATTTTTTATACTGAACATTAGGTTCCTCATACTTCTTTCTTTATCAAGTACTACGTAGTTCTGGATGTTCCTGTTCTTAACATCTATCTCTCTTTCCCCCCCCCCCCCACTAATAAATGAACCAGAAAATTTACTCCATTAAAACAAGATTCTTGTGCCTTTCAGTTTGTATGACAAAACTAGTAACCTCCTTGGATGCTGACACAGGTGCTTTAGAGTGAACCAATTTCTAATACTTACTCTGTGTTGATAGTGACACTCAGAAAAGTGGTGTTATCTTGCTTGTATTACCCATAGCTTGACTGAAAGACTATAAGAATAAAGGTTTGAGAAATATTTTAGCTTGTTCTAAAGAAAACTTCTGCATGTGTGATTTTCTTTCCCTTTACCATAGCTTAAAAGGCAAAAGTGAAATGTTGTGGTGTATTAAAGAAATTCTGATTAATAATCAGTTCTAATGAACAACAATACTTGCAGTATTGCCTACCCAAATATAATTCAATCATGATCACAAATCATTTTGTCTTGTCAGCTTTTGCCAACAATGTGGCAGGCTTTGTTGGAGGAATGTTTATTTCCCGTACTATTTATATCTGTTTAGTTGGGGTTTTTCTAATGCACTTGTTTCACTTCACTTATCTAGTATTGGATCGTTTCTTTATGGTGCCATCACCTCGTTTAATTTTCTCAGTAGGAGAAATTCTGATCTTGATGAAGCTGCTGGGATCAGAATTTCCCCAGTAGACTCTTTTTGATGCTTTATACTTTCTTCAATATCACATGCTTTTCCTAGTGAATTATAGTAACTTACTTAGAGAAACATTATCTGGTAAATAATAAACTTTTTAAGTTTATTTCTTTTCAGAGGTTAACAATATATGGCAATTTTGTGGAATCTTCTCTTCCTTAGCTTCAGGGTGATTGTTATTCTCCTGAGCATAAAATGTTAGGCAAGTTTTTTTCAATGAGGTGCCTGTGAGAATTTTAAGTGCCTTATTTCAGTAAACAAAGTAAATGAAATTTATTATCTCTGTATACCCTATCTCAAAACATTAGTTTTCATCTAATTTTTGGATCTTGTTTTGATAGATTGCTGCCAGAGGATTTATGTACAGTCTTTCCTGAGATCTCCCCAATATGTCATTATGTTCATGTTTCATGTTCATGTGTCTATGCTGCCACACAAGTTGTCAAAGATGCCACATTTTTTTCCTTTTTGTCCTATCTGACACATCCCTGGCATTTGTTTCTAGTTCTGTTTTTTAAAATGTTTGAAATTAGATGAATTAGATGTCTTTTTAAAGCTACTTTAGTATTCATTCCTCACTTGATTGATGTTATGCAGTAGTTTTTACCCATTCTGTACCAAAAGTAGAAGAAATATAAATGTCACTTTCTGACCCTATGCCAAGAGCTTGTGGATTTCTTTTGACTTGTTGCTTTAGAAATATTTTAGTTGGCTGTTTAGGATTAGATACTTCTTGCTTCAATTAGGGATGCAGTAATATCCTTGCTTTGTAGTTTAGGACTGAGAGAGCATTGTATGGTTTAGGTGCTGTATAGGTATGATGTGCATGGTCTTTAGATTATACCCCTGTATAAGATCTAGCTTGTGCAAAATGCTAAAATCAGCATTCTAGTGCTTTGGTCTCACACAACATTGCTTAAGTAGTTGTACAGGCAACACATTCAGTTTTACTGTTCTTGCAAGGATATGTTTTGACTTGCAAAACAATACTGCAATAAGAACATCCACTTTCTGGGTCTGTTGTCTAACTGTGTGCCTGCAGTTCTCCTCCTGAGGTCTTACACTGCTGACCTATGGCCTGACAACTCAAATTTATTTGAAGCTTTTTTATCTTTCTCTTTTTCAGCTGCTACAGTCCTCAAAGATGGAACTGAGTGTTGTCTATGGAGGGACAAGATGTATCACATACTTCATGTTTTAGATCAGAGCTCAAACATCACTGGTTCCCTTTGGCTTAAGCTGATTAACTGAGCTCTGCCATTAATATCTATGAAATGCTTTGGCAGACCCATCTGAAAGGTGTTGTGCAATGTGTACTGTATATACAAGTTAACTGTATCAGAGTTATTTTCTGTAGGAACAAATGTATTGGTTTTTAATTGTTATTTTTAATGGATCAGAGTAAAATATTGTTCTGTTTTATTTGATCTCTGTCCCCTGGTGTTCTTTCTTTTTTTCTTTTTTTTCTTTCCAACAGTGTGACAGTTTGCTCTTTAGACTTTTAATTATGTCTCCAAGGACCTCCTGTATTATCAGTGGTGGTGGCAGTTTACCATTGTGAGAGCTAACCCAGCTAGTTACTCTCAGGCTATATCAAGTTTTACAAAGATGATTGTTGTATATTTTTAAACTCCAATAGAGTTTGGGGGGTTATTTGAATAATAAAATTTCTGAATTAGCCAAACCATTCTTATATCTCGCTACAGAAGAAACTGCCACACTTACAATTCTGTTATCATGGTGTATTCAGGTCATGGATCAGAGCCGAACATGGAAATGTAGACCAGTTATCTGGTCACATCCCTCTGTTTTTTGAACCTCTGAAACAGTACTTGAATGGCTCATAAAATCACACTTTAGATATATCTCTTTTCCTCCTCTTTAGGATTATTATAAACAATGCTGCATTAACTACACTGTATCTTCCTTCTTTCCATTAACTTTATCACTTCTTTATTACATCTCTAGCTGTCTTTCCATGCTACTGTAAGAAAAAAAAAAAAAAAATACAAGTCATGCATCTTCCTTTTAATTCAAAAATGCTTCCCAAAAACCTATTTTCCCCTGAAGTCCAGACAGAAAAAGTCAGACATTCCTCAGCACTGCCACACAATATATATGTAAGAGGATTATAGCCAAGGTGGTGTTAGTTACGCAACGTAAAAACAGTCAGAATTAAATATAGAATCTAATAAGATAGCCTTAAGAACCTACAAGTAACCCTATTATCTCACTATCAAAACATGTCCTTAATTTCTTATTTCCCAGTTCCTCTTATCTCCCCCTTGTAATCAGAACATTAGGTCTAATACAGGGTAGTTTTTAAGAAATTTGAGACTGGTACTGACTTTTCAAGGTTGTTATGAAAAAGCGTGTTGTACACATGTATAAACACACAAGACTTAGTGAAGGTGCTTGTATCTGTAAGTCACATCTGGAATGCTAGGTCTTTTTTTTTAAAGAAAAAAGGTTCAGTCTGAACAAACTGAAAACAAGAGTACTCCAACCCAAGACAAACACTTATTATGCCCGTGTAGTTGCGGTGAAAGAGAAGACCCCCCTCTTCTGGCATGAGCTGGAGTAGCTCTCAGCAGAAGACTTGATAAAATATGTTCAAAACCATGTTTTGATCAGAAATAGGAATGCACCTAGGATTAATATCTGTATTACGAACATTTTTCCTCCATCATGTCCTCTGAATTTTTCTCACTCCACACTTACACACAAAACGTAGTCCTCCACACCAATTCTCTGAATGTGAAGTAAGAGTGCTCTAGCTTCTTTGCCAGGGATCAAACACACAATGTGTCACAGTCAGATTATTTTTGCATAGTTTTTTTCTGGTTCAGGACAAAACATATGAAGAACTCAGTACTCCAAGCACAGAGTGGACTGAGCACTGATACTGAAAATATGCCCAGTAGTCTTGATGGCTGTAGAAGGAAAAGCCTTTTGACAGATAAATTCTTTTTGTTCAGGCAATATTATTTGCTGCATTCTTCCCTGAAGGTGACCAGCAATTCCAGCTGGTGAGAAAAGACTGTTGCTAAAGATGTTCAGAAATCCTTCTGTATCCAACATTGCAATTGTTCCTGTAAATATGTTCTCTATGATAAATATGGCAGTGAGAATTCTGTCCCAATTCGACTTCAAAACAGAAAACCGTATGTGTATTTATCATTATCTCTTCTGGTGCCAGAAATAAAAAAAAGAGACATTTATAATGTTTTGTTTGTTTTTAAATTTTGCATTACCTTTTATTTTTTACCCGCCTTTACAGTTCATGAGTTAATGAGTAGGTAGGTGGAATTCTTCCCTATTAGATCATATACTTCACTCTTTGTAAATGCAAGACAGGCTAGCTTTTCCTACACCCTAATGGTTAAGAAAAAAATAAAGCAGTAAGAGACGTTCACATTCATCCTGTCTTGCCAGAGGAGCAGCTGTTTTGCTTTGGTTTTAAAAATTGAAGTCATAGCTAGAGAGAAATATAATGCTGTTTAGTGTAATTCATCTGTAAGGTAGAATATTCCCTGCAAAATGGGAGGAGTTTTAAAGACCAATGTGGTGTCATTTCTATGCAGTAATACACAAAATAATACATTTTTTTTCAACAGACAGGTTGGTATAAGGTATAAACTCAAGCACTGTTACTGTGGTAAGTGCTGGAAATAGAATGGCAGCTATTATGACAGATACTGAACTGGTATAGCAATTTATCTTTGAAAGAACAGAAAAGCTCTTAGTTTTCAGTATTTGTCTCCTGTATTTCAAGCATATTCTAGATAATTTTAACATATTTTATGCTTTTATATTCCAGATTACTATGTCAAACCTAAGTAAAATGAAATTACAAGTTTTGATCCTTCTGTTCTCAGTGTTTTTACTAATTTTATTTCTATTATTCATGTCTAAATATTAACTAATCTTTAACCTTTTCTGTATGAAGTCTGAATGAAGTACAGAAAACATCCTATCGTAAACATCATCTTTATGACATTTCTATACACTTTTCTCACTACTTGCTTAGACTGCAGTACAGTTTTGCTTTTAAAATTTATTTTATAATTGGAGCATATTTCAACTACTATTGTAAAACTGGAATTTGCTCTGGAGTTGCTATACTAATGGCTAAGAAGAAACCTTCTTTTTCTTCTGAATACTTTTGCATTTGGAGACCTTTACTGAATTTACCCACTATGTCCCAAATAAACTATTTACAAATCACCTGGAAAGACGAGATCAAAGCTTGAGAATAAATAAATGGCTGGTTCATGAACCAATCTCTCTCTGAAGTCTTCAGTTAGGAATGTTTAACGGTTGCTGTCAAACTACAGTAAAATTAAGGGGGGAGGGGGAGGGAGGTAGAAGGTTTCTTGCGGTAGGACAGTAAGCTGGGAAAGAAATCAGCTACGTATTTCTAATTATTTCAAAGCATGCTTTAGTTAAGAAATATCTTTGCCCTGGGGAAGCCCTTGAAGGACAGACATATAGTGTAGAGTCTAAGAAAGTTGATAATATCACATTAATTATGATTCTATTATAAAACTGTAACTGGAAGAAAAGAACCTTGATCAGCAAAAATCTTAAAACTAGTTAATTGTTAGAGAATAGCAGATTAGTAATTTCTTGTATCCATAGTTTATGCATCTTCATCTTCTTGTGTGTTTGTATGAAGATCCCATTGTATTTCTAGCTGCAGTATTCAGGAGCTGTTTCTCAAACCTTTTTAAAGCCATTGTGAATTACTTTCTACTTGCTTATCTAGTGCTAGGTCAGTTCTCCATTTCTCAATGAACTGTCATGCTTTGTGAGCAATTGTTAGGAGGTGGGTTACAGAGGGAGAGAAGAAGGATTTTATCTCCTATGATAGTGAGGCTAAGCCTGTTGCTGTGTTTGTAACCAGAGTTTTAAATGGTTTGGAATCTATATTCCATTTTACTGGTGACTTTAAATGACTTCAAAGCAGCTAGCTTACAGCTAAGTTTTTAAATGTCTTCTGTTTTCCAAGGATTTCAATGGTTGTCTAGCATCAAAACACTTTAAAAAAATTGTCCTTACTCTGTGCTGCCTTTAGTTTACAATCTGTAAACATCCTGACCTGACAGTTGTGTCAGGAGACTATATGTTACATATGTACTAGTATCTTACAATATTAATATAGACATTAGACTGTATCATGCTCAGTTTTACAAAAAAGGGGATTAGTAGTTATTAAAATAGACTGATTCTCTCAAAACTATGACAATCAACTTCCTCTGGACTTTGAAGACTCTAGAATGATTTTATTCAAGATGATGAATTCACTGATATTCACACAATTTGCCCTTGGAGCAAAGAAGGCAAATGGTATCTTGGGCTACATTAGGAGTCTTGCCAGCAAGTCAAGGGAGGAAATCCATCCCCTCTATTCAGGACTGGTGAGATTACACCTAGTGCTGTGTCTAGTGCTGGGTTCCACAGTAGAACACAGATATACAGATACTGGAAAAGGTCCAGCAAAGAGCCACTAAAATCATGATGGGACTAGAGTATCCCTCCTATGAGGAAACAATGAGAGAACTTGGTCTGTTCAGCATGGAGATTAGAAGGCTCAGGGGGAATCTCATCAATGTGTACAAATACCTGAAGGGGCGGTTCAAATAGGATGGAGCCAGGCTCTTCCCAGTGATGCCCAGAGGCAGGACCAGAGGCAATCATAGAATCATAGAATTGTTTGGGTTGGAATGGACCCTAAAGATCATGTCGTTCCAACCCCCTGCCATGGGCAGGGACACCTTCCACTAGCCCAGGTTGCTCAAAGCCCCGTCCAACCTGGCCTTGAACACTGCCAGGGAGGGGGCAGCCACAGCTTCTCTGGGCAACCTGTTCCAGTGTCTCACCACCCTCACAGTAAAGAATTTGTTCCTTATATCTAACCTAAATCTACCCTCTTTCAGTTTAAAACCATTATCCCTTGCCATATCACTACACTCCCTGATAAAGAGTCCCTCCCATCTTTCCTCTAGGCCCCCTTTATGACCTGGAAGGCCACTGTAAGGTCTCCCCAGAGCCTCTCTTCTCTAGGCTGAACAACCCCAACTCTCTCAGCCTGTCCTCATAAGGGAGGTGCTCCAGCCCCCTGATCATCCTCATGGCCCTCCTGTGGGCCCACTCTAGCTGGTCCATGTCATTCTTATGGTGGGAGCCCCAGAGCTGGACACAGTACTGCAGGTGGGGTCTCACAAGAACAGAATAGAGTGGGAGAATCACCTGCCTTCACCTGCTGGTCATGCTTCCTTTGATGCAGCCCAGGACACGGTTGGCTTTCTGGGCTGCAAGCACACATTGCTGGCTTATGTTCAGTTTTTCATCCACTAATACCCATAAGCCCTACTCTGTACGGCTGCTCTCAATCCACTCATTGCCCAGCCTGTATTTGTGCTTGGGATTGCCTTGACCCATGTGCAGGACCTTGCACTTGGCCTTGTTGAACTTCATGAGGTTTGCACAGGGCCACCTCTCAAGCCTGTCCAGGTCGCTCTGGATGGCACATCCCTTCCCTCCGGTGTGTTGACTGCACCACACAGCTTGGTGTTGTTGGCAAACTTGCGGAGGGTGCACTCAGTCCCACTGTCTGTGTCACCAACAAAGTTAAACCGCACCAGTCCTAATACTGACCCCTGATGATCACCACTCATCACTGCTCTCCACTTGGACATCAAGCTGTTGACCGCAGCTATTTGAGGGTAACTGTCCAGCCAGTTTCTTGTCTACTGAGTGGTCCATCTGTCAAATCCATGTCTCTCCAATTTAGAGACAAGGATGTCACACAAGACCTGTCAGATGTTTTGAACAGGTCCAGATAGATTATGTCAGTTACTCTTCCCTTATCCATCAATGCTGTAATCCCATCATAGGCTACCAAATTTGTCAGGCATAATTTCCCCTTAGTGAAACCATGTTGGCTGTCACTGATCACCTTATTTTCCATGTGCCCTAGCACAGTTTCCAGGAGGATCTGCTTCATGATCTTTCTGGGCACAGAGGTGAGGCTGACTGGCCTGTAGTTCATAGTTCTTACTTTTTCTCTTTTTAAAAATGGGGGTTATGTTTTCCCTTTTCCAGTAAGTGGGAACTTCACCAGACTGCCAGAACTTCTCAAATATGATGGACAGTGGTTAGCCACTTTATCTGCTAGTTTCCTCAAGACCTGCAGATGCATTTCATCAGTTCCCGTGGACTTGTGTACCTTCAAGTTCCTTAGATGGACTCAGACCTGATCTTCTCCTACAGAGGGTAGTTCTCCATTCTCCCAGTCCCCACCTTTGCCTTCTGCAACTTGGGCAGTGTGGCTGGAGCACTTGCCAGTGAACACTGAGGCAAAACAGTCATTGAGTACCTCAGCCTTATCCATCTCCTAGGTAACTGGGTCTCCTGTTTCCTTCTGGAGAGGGCCCACATTTTCCCATGTCTTTTTTTTTTTTTTTTAATCAGCTATGTTCCTGTAGAAGCTTTTCTTGTTGCCCTGGACATCCCTGGCCAGATTTAATTCTGTCAGGGCTTTGGCCTTCCTAACCTGATCCCTGGCTGCTCAGACAGTTTCTCTGTATTCCTCTGAGGCTTTCTGTCCTTGCTTCCACCCTCTGCAGGCTTCCTTTTTATGCTTGAGCTTGTCCAGGAACATCTTGTTCATCCCTGAAGGCCTCCTGATGTTCTTACTTCCTCTTTGTTGGGATGCATTACTTCTGAGTTTGGAGGAGGTGATCTTTGAATATTGACCAGCTTTCTTGGGCCGCTCTTCCCTCCAGGGCTTTATTCCATGTACTCTACCAGGCAGATCCCTGAAGAGGCCAAAGTCTGCTCTCCTGAAGTCCAGGGCAGCGAGCTTGCTGTGTGCCCTCCTTTCTGCCCTAAGGATCTTGAGCTCCACCATTTCATGGTCACTGCAGCCAAGGCTGCCCTTCAGCTTCACACTCCCCACCAGCCCCTCCTTGCTGGTGAGAACAAGGTCCAGTATAGCACCTCTCCCCGATGGCTCCTCTATCACTTGGAGAGGGAAGTTATCATCAAGGAATTCCAGGAACCTCCTGGATTGCTTGTGCTCTGCTGTGTTGTTCCTCCAACACATATTGGGGTGGTTAAAGTCTCTCATGAGGATCAGGGCTTGTGAACGTGAGGCTGCTCCTATCTGTCTACAGAGGGCCTCATCCACTCAGTCTTCCTGCTCTTCCTGGTCAGGTGCCCTGTAGCAGACTTCTGGACAGAAACTGAAACATAGGCGGTTGCTTCTGAACATCATGAAACACTTTTGCACTGTGAGGGTGATTGAGGACTGGCACAGGTTGCCCGGGGAAGTCATGGAGTCTCCATCCTTGGACATATTCAGAAGCCATCTGGACAAGATCCTGGGCATCTGTGGCTGTAGACCAGAGGTCCTTGTCAACCTCAACCATTCTGTGATTCTTAGCTCTCATCCCTAATAAAGAGACTTTAGGTGCAAACTGTACTGGTTATAATAATTCCTGAAGATTTTAAAGAGTTTCACACCTAAATTTCTGAATAATAGTAAATAACATAGTGACTGTGGTTTGATGCTGTTATGCAGAAATGCAAAAAGAAGTTGTCATAAATAGTAACCTCAAAGAAGAAGTTGGCATTTTGTGGGATTTATGGTATGGAAATTTTAACTGTATATAAACTGTATACTACGAGGGACTCTATTAAATTGGCCTTTTTCCTCCTTTTCTCCCCAGACTTCTTCATGGTTTTGAAATTAGAATTGATAGAATTAACCCTGTTGGTAAAACATTAACTTTTACAAGAGTTCTTACTAGGATATAGAGAAGTAAATACTGCATTCCTATTGCCACTTGACTCTACACAGAACTTAATGTTAAGCTGTATAAAATAGTTAAGGATTTTTTAATATCTGTACTACTGTTACTTGTGATTAAATGAACATCTCATTGAATATTTAAACAAACAAAGTATGTACAAGTAAATCCAAATATCAAAAACTTACTTGAATAAAAACAAATCTTTACACATATCATATTTACAGACTGAAAGACTAAAAAACATTTAAAATTGAAGCTGCATATAAAATTGCTACATGTAGTCACTAGACAAAGGCTTTCTAACCAATGTAATTCCCTTTAGGAAAGGTTCATCATCTCTGAGAGCTGATACTTTGAAAAATCAGTATCTAGTGTTCATGCTTTAGGTTCTTAGAGAAGCAATTGCTACTAAGAGATGAAAAAGTTACTTCATGACAGCTGTAAACTCTCCATCTCAGCAGACACTGATTACATGGATCTCAACAAAAAAACATTTGAGACCTAAATATTCTGGCGTTGTTGTTAATTCTGTGTCTACATTTAATATTATTATTTAACTGAGAAAAAAAAATACACTTTCAGTGCTAGTATACAAACATATTAAAAGAGCTAGTACTCAAACCAGAGAAAATAATTAAACCTTCAGCCAGCCATGTTGTAGCTCTGCTGTGTGTCTAACACTTTACTGTTGTCGTTTTTTTATTTGTCTACCTTCTTTGTGTAACTAAGAAATGCAGTTAAATTATTACAGCTCTTGTGCCCTCAATGAAAGTGACATTATATTGATACAACTCTTCTTTATTAGAGAAGAACAGTATTATCTATGTATATATCTGTATATATATCATGCATTCAAGCAATAGGGGTTTTTTGCTAGGAAAATAAAGGATATTTCAGTTAAAGGGTCTTCTCCAAACGTAACAGTTTCCTTGAAAATTTTCAGATTTAAAGTAGGCCTCTGTTCAATTTGGAATAATGCTAGTGCTAAGAAAGAGAAGAGAAACTATTGACAAATGTTACCCCTCCCAGTTAAGTCCCTCACACTTTAGCTCTCAGTGTATCTCAGCAAATATTTCCCATCACACAGGCAAAAAGAACCAGAGGGAGTAACATGAAAAAAGCCTAGTGCCAGGGAACACCAGGATGAAGTCTGTCTTTTGTTTGTTTTTAGTAGAATTAGGGGTGGAACAGCTGGGAAACTCCTTTCCTTCACTCGCAAGCAGACACACTGTTGAAAACACTCATGCCTTCCTCTTCTCACATAAACAGACACATGCTAGACAGCACCTGAGAGGAGACATTATGTATTACTCTTAAAAGAGCAGTTATTTACACCAAAAGAACATTTTCCAGTGTTTAGAATATTCTCTGCTTCTTAAAACATACAGCAAAGCCAGAGATAAATCTTCCAAAGAACAACTATTATTTCTTAAGCTGATCCAGTCACCACTTTATAGAACCATTGAATGGTTTGGGTTGGAAGGAACCTCCAAAGGTCATCTAGTTCAACACCTCTGCAATAAGCCGGGGCATCTTCAACTAGATCAGGTTGCTCAGAGCCCCATCCAACTTGACCTTGCATGTTTCCAGGGATGGAGCTTCTACCACCTCTCTGGGCAAATCAATTCCAGTGTTTCACCACCCTCATTGTAATAATTTCTTCCTTATATCTAGTCTAAATCTACCCTCTTTTAGTTTAAAACCATTGCCCTTGTCCTATCACAACAGGCCTTATAAAAAGTTTGTCCCCATCTTTCTTATAAGCCCCCGTTAAGTATTGAAAGGATGCAATATGGTCTCCCCAGAACCTTCTCTTCTCTAGGCCGAACAACCCCAACTGTCTCAGCCTCTCTTCATAAGGAGGTGTTCCATCTCTCTGGTCATTTTTGTGGCCCTCCTCTGGACTCATTCATGACAGGTCCATGTCTTTCCTGTGCTGAGGACTCCAGAGCTGGATGCAGTCCTCCAGGTGGGGTCTCACCAGAGCAGAACAGAAAGGCAGCATCATCTTCCTTGATCTGCTGACCATGCCTCTTTTGATGCAGTCCAGGATACTGTTGGCTTTCTGGGCTGTGAGTGCACATTGCTGGCTCATGTCCAGCTTTTCATCCATCAGTACCCCCAAGTCCCTCTCAGCAGGGCTACTCTCGATCCCTTCACCCCCCAGCCTGTATTGATACTGGGAGTTGTCCCAACCCTTTGCAGAACCTAGCACTTGGCCTTGTTGAACCTCATGAGGTTTACATGGGCCCACTTGTTGAGCTTGTCCAGGTCCCTCTGGATGGAATTCTGTCCCTCAGGCGTGTCATCTGCAAACTTGCTAAGAGTGCCCTCAATTCCCACTGCTATGTCATTGATGTAGATGTTAAACAGTACTGATCCCAGTACTGGTACCCTGACAGACACCATTTGTCAATGATCTCCATATGGATATTGAGCCATTGACCACTACCTTCTGGTTGTGACCACCCAGCCAATTCCTTATCCACTGAGCAGTCCATCCATCAAATCCATATCCTGCCAATTTAGAGAGAAGGATGTTGTAGGGGACCGTGTCAGTGGCCTTACATATGTCCAGATAGATGATGTCCATAGCTCTCCCATTGTCCTCTGCTGTAGTCACTCCATTGTAGAAGGCCACTAGGTTGATCAGGCAGGACTTGCCCTTGGTAAATCTGTGCTGGCTGTCTTGAATCACTTCCCAGTCCTCCATGTGCCTTAGCATGGCTTCTAGGAAAATCTGTTCCATGAACTGCCCAGGCACAGATGTGAGGCTAACAAGTTGGCAGTTCCCAGGGTCCTCATTTCTACCCTTTTAAAAATGGGTGCAATGTTTCCCCTTTTCCAGTCATTGGGGACTTCACCTGACTGCCATGACAAATATCGTGGAAAGTGGCTTGGCAACTACATCAGCCAGTTCCCTCAGGACTCTGGGATGCATCTCATGGGGCCCCATAGACTTATGTATGTTCAGGCTCCTCAGGTAGACTTGAACTTGATCTTCTCTTACAGTGGGGACTTTGCTCCCCCAGTCCCTGCCTTGAGGTCCATCCACTTGTGAGGTGTGAGAAGAGAGGTCGCCAGTGAAGACAGGCAAAGAAGTTGTTGATTACCTCAGCCTTCTCCTCATCTGTTTTTGCCAGTATGCCAGTTGTGTTTGCCGGGGGGGGGTACACTTTCTTGGACCTTCCTTTTCTGGTTGACATACCTTCAGAAGCCCTTCTTGTCAAGTTTAGCTCCAGCTGTGCCTTGGCCCTCCTGATGCCATCACTACACAACTGGGCAGCGTCCCTATGCTCTTCCCAGGATACCTGTCCCTGCTTCCACTGCCTGTGCATTTCCTTCTTGCTCTTTAGTTTGATCAACAAGTCTTGACTCATCCATGCTGGTCTCTTGCCTTCCTTTCCTGATTTCTTACACCTGGAGATTGAGAGGTTTTCTCTATGGTAAGCATCCTTAAAGATCTGCCAGCTCTGTTCTGCTCTCTTGTCCCTGAGGGCAGTTTCCGAGGGGGACCTATGGATTAATTCCTTGAAGAGCTGGAATTTTGCTTTCCTAAAATTCAGGGTTCTGACTTCAGTCTTTGCCTGACCCATATCCTTCATGACTGTGAACTCCACCAGTGCCTGATCACTGCAGCCCAGGCTGCCTTCAATCTTAACATCACTGATTAGCTCACTTGCAGTGCTGACCATCAGGTCCAGTATCACATCCCCTCTGGTAGAGCTATTACCTGGCTTAAGAAGTTATCCTTGATGCAGTCCAGGTGTCCCCTGGATTGCCTACAGCCACTGTGCTACTTTTCCAGCAGATGTTGATGTGGTTAAAGTCCCCCAGCAGGACAAGAGCCTGTGAGCACAATGCATCCTGTAGCTGGAATAGGAAGACTTTGTCAATAGGCTCCGCTCAGTTGGGTACCCTGTACTAAACACCAACCACAAGGTTTCCTTTGCTGCCTTGGTCTCTAATTCTTACCCATAAGCTTTCAACCTGCTCATGGCTATTCCGAGACAGCTCTTCACAATTTGTCCATTTCTTGGTGTAGAGGTGTGTTGGGTTTGTGTGTGGCAGGGTTTTGGTAGCAAGAGTGGCGGTACAGAGGTGGCTTCTGTGAGAGGTCTCTAGAAGCTCCTCTGGCTCTAAGTTGTACCCACCTCTAGCCAAGGCTGAGCCCTTCAGCAATGGTGGCTGCACCTCTGAAATAACATATTTAAGAAGGGGAACCTGGGAGGAGGGGGAGTTGTGAGGGAAATACCTCTGCAAACACTGAGGCCAGTTGAAGAAAAGGATGGGGAGGGTGAGAGGTGCACCAGAGCAGAGACACCCCTTCAGTCTCTGGTAAGATGGCAGGCTGTCCCACTGCAGCCCATGGAGGTCAACAATGAAGCAGATGCCCACCTGCAGCTGTTGGAGGACCCCACACTGGAGCAGGTGGCTGTGACCAGAGAAGGCTGGGACTCTGTGGGAAGCCCATGCTAGACCAGTCTGTTGCTGAGAGGACTGCAGCCCACAGAAGGGACTCACACTGGAGCAGATTGTGAGGAGCTGCAGCTCATGGGAAGGACCCACATTAGAGAAGTTTGTGGAGAATTGTCTCCCATGAGAAGGACCCCATGCTGGAGCAGGGGAAGAGTGTGATGAGTCCTCCCCTGAGGAGGAAGGAGCAGCAGAAGCAACAGGTGATGAACTGACTGCAGTCCCCATCCCCCTCCCCATGTACCTGGGGCAGAGTAGGTGGAGAAATTGGGAGCAAAACTGAGCCTGGGAAGAAGAGAGGAGTGAGGGGAAGGTGTTTTTAAGACATAATTGTATTTCTCACTATCCTACTCTGATTGGTAAATTAGTGGTGGTGGTTGTGGTCAGATTAAATTGATGTTTCTTTTCTTCCCCAATTAAGTCTGTCTTTTACCTGTGACTATGATGGTGGGTCACCTCACCCTGTCCTTGTTGCAATCCTCAAGCCTTTTGTTTTATTTTATCTTCCCCATCCCTGAGATCAAAGGAGTGAGAGAGTGGCTGTGTGGTGCTCAGTTGCCCTCTGGGCTTAAACCATGACAAGAGGGCAACCCCTACACCCCTTCTTCCTTGCCTGTCCCTTCTGAACAGCATGTAGCCATTGATAACTGCACTCCAGTCATCGGATTTGTCCTACCAAGTTTCAGTAATGGCAACTAAATTGTAGCTTTCTAACAGCATGGTGTCTTCCAGCTTCTTATTGTTGCCCATGTTGTGTGCCTTGGTGTAGAGGCACTTCAGCGGGACTTTTGGCCATGTCACCTTGGAGGAACACACCTTAGTTCCTTTGAGATTTTTCACCAGTGTTACCCTGTGGCTCCCATTACCTCAGGAGCCCCTGGCTCATCTCTGTAAGACTTCAAGTGTGCTGCAGCGTACCCAGCACCTCTCAGAGCAACACACTGAGGGCCCTCACTAGCACCCCATCCCTCTGATATTCTACAGCTTGTCATGGGCAAGCCTACTATTATACCCTTCCCCCTTCAAGTCTAGTGTAAAGCTCTGTCAATGAGCCCAACTAGCTCGTGAGCAAAGACCCTCTCCCCCTTTGAGAAAGGTGAATTCCACATGACACCAGCAGTCCTGGTGCTGTGCAGACTATCCCAAAATAATACTGGTGACACCACCCCCAGGGCCATATTCTTTTTTGATGAAGAATACCTAAGTGTTACATGCCTTCTTCTGAGAAAGCAGCATTGGTCCCATAAATAAATATGGGACTACTGTATGACAGGAAAAGCTTCTGTTAGCCTTGTACTACAGGTAGCACAATTTCTGAGCTGGACAGAAAATCAATAGCACAAAGCTAGTGAATTAACATGTACTTTTTTCTTATTTCTGCTAGAATCTCAACAAACACAGCAGGAAGCAATGTGTATTTGTAAAGTAAGTTAAAAGCTGGAGCGAAGGAACTATCAGTTTTAATCATATTTTGCAGTGTAGTGTTATTCCAGCATTAAAAATAGTAAAACAGAAATTAAGGTTTATGCTTAAAGTCAGAGATTTAGATTATTAGGCCATGTTTCCACATCTACCATGGTAATTTTAGTCTCAGTATATTTTTGTCTGTGATTTCAGGGTGTATGAACTGATTAATTCTGTAGAATATAAAATATTCTAGAATAGAATATAAAATATAGACTTTGTTGTAATAAAATTAAATTCTTTAGCAAACTTTAGTAAATTCTTTTACTAAATTAGGAATATATTTTCTTCTTAATACTAATGATTATGAGTACTGATAATTTATAGTGTCACTTAATGGGATGCAGAATATGGAGCATGATAGTATCCTCACACTGGATATTTATTTGCAGTAAAAAAAAGAAAAAAAGAAAAATATTTCCACTATTGGCAGGACTGGTAGAACTACATATAGCTAAGTGTGTTGAAAATAGAACTTGACAGTATTTTTGTTGTTATTAACTTTTTTAAGCTTATATACTGCAGAATAGTGTTTTCTATTACCTCAGAATGATTTTTTTCTTTTCTGACAATGTTACCCTGTTTTTGAGAATAAGATTAAGAAAAATCATACTAGATGCTAAAATAAAATCTGATAATTCATTTGTCAGCAATACTGTACATTGGTGACTTAGTATTCAACAGGAACTGGAGCTATGCCTTTACAATCTAAATGGCATCTCTCCATTACTGACCCAGGAGTCTCAAGAGAGGTTCTGGCATGCCTTAATGGAACTCCTGAAGAAGGAATTGGGTGCTGATGGAAAGCAGAACTGGAAGGAGGAAAGAAAGAACGGGTCAGAAGGGTGACTGGGGTGAGATAATTGGAAAGAGAAGGATATGAGGTCAAGACTGGAGGAGTCCTCCATACTGCTTCTTCATCCCATTCCTAGTTCTGTGTTGTCTGAAAGAGAGATTGCATGGGCAATAGCCTTCTTAAGAGCACAGCTCTATTTAACACCCTGACCACTGTCAATCCTGTTCACTGAATGAATCAAGGTTTTAGAGAAAAAATTAACCTGAAATGCATTTTGCATTCTCACATAGATACGGTAGGATATTGAATTCAGATTGCAGAACAGAAGTCCTCCTTTGTTCATAATTTGTATATATTTAACTCTGCAGGAAATGCTATTTTAATTAGGGTTATCTTGACCCACTTTCATTAAGCAGTTTTGAAAACCTATACCTGCCAGAACAAAAAACCATCAAGTGGAACATGTGTTGTTCCATCAGCACTCTATGCACAATTAGATGCACACCACAGACCTAACACTAGAATTAACAGGTTAAATTGTCCCAGGATTGGGGTGTTATTCTGCACAAGGAAAATAATTTTAAAGGGCTGCAATATATTTTTTGCTGACAGGCTTTATGCCATTTACAGGGATTGAAAAATGCAAAGACAGAGGGCACAGAAATATCAATATCCTTTTTTTTGCAGAGCTCCTTCTGGCTATAATCTGCTACATCCTGCTTCCTTTTGCTTCATCCAATCCTACTCATTCTGGTCTCAGGATTTATTAATTCCCCTTTTATGCATGCCTCTGAACAGGTGTCTGTGTCTTCATCTGTAGAGTTTTGTCTTTGCTACTGTCTACCTACCTTATAAACTCAGAAAGCAATTTCTTTGCATCTCTGACTGATGTCTTCTTCCAAAGTCTGCATATCCAACCCTCTTTCTCTTCTTCAGCTTGTTTTCTGGCTTCTGTAATGTTTTCTTTTCATCTTCCTAATAGTGAGTTTCATTTTGACGGTTTTCCTTGTCTAGATTATGTAGGGAGAAGCATCTGACAGCATGGGACAGACATCCAGCATTCAGCTTCAGTTCCTGGCTCTAGAAATGCAAAAGGAGAAGTGTTGCTTGGCCCAAGACTTGAATACACTCTATTGAGATACTTGTTAGGTCTGAAAAATTTGTTAGACAGGTCTAACTTCAGTCTTCTCTAAGAAGTCTCCACTGAGCATATGCCCATTGTGGCTGCTTCTGAAAGCTTATAAATGACCACTGCTTTCAAAAAATGATAGATTCTTTCTCTAAACCCTACATGACCCTCAGCAGACTGATTATAAACTTCATTAGGGGTGGCGGGGTGGACAGACAGTACTTTCCATGCTTTTTCTCAGAAACTGGGTCTTCCCAAAAAATAAATCTGACAGTGAATGTCATCTTGAATGGTTAAAGCAGTTACAGAAGTCTCATAGGGATTATAGGGCAAATTTATACATAGTATAAAACTGTATTTAAACACAGGAATAAATAATGGGATTTTTTTTCTGAATATTTTATTTTTTGGCTTCTTAAAAATCTTTCAAAACCCAAAACTGTAGGATGTGCACATGTGTGTGTTTTTGGCCTGATAATGAACTTTTGCTTTTGTCTGAAGTGTGGTCTGGAGTGCATGTTTCCCTTTACTTTGGCTTCCTGTGTACTGTGAGAATAAATACACTTTAAAAAAAAAAAAATGTGCTGAGAATTGTTACATTCTCACCTTTGTGACTGAACTTTGTCTTTTTGAAGCTTGGATGCAGTGTCATGTTATTTGCGATGACAGGCTATGCAATATCAAAATAACCACAACCAAAACCAAAACAGCTTAACTGTAGTGACTACAGCCAGCTCTAACCACAGTGGAAAGCCACTGTGATAGTCAGTATGTGCTCAGACTGCTGTCGGAGCAGCCCTGCACATCCTTTTGGAAGTACAAAGCTTTCAGGGCACTGCAAGACAGGATGAAGAGCTGGAAGTAGTTAGTAAAGTGATATAGAAAGGTTAGCAGTGATTTCTTTCCATCACAGACCCCCAAAAATGCCACAGCCTTGCTTTCTAAGAATCACTCTACAGCATTTAAATTACTCTGACTTGAAATGTCTCTCTTTTTCTAGGAAAATATAATGAAAATTCATTCATATAAGCTAAATGATGGCAGACATTTTGTATTTATTTAATAGGGACAAACTACAAAGCGTACTTTAAACAAACACAGAGAATGTGTCAGGGTGCTGGGAGAGAGAGATGCTTCTTAGGCACTTGGAGGCAGCAGGGCAGGGCAGGACTTGGCAGCCAGGGCTTGTCCCACCACCCAAGCCAGAAGCAGGGCAGCCCAGGGGGGAAGCAGGCAGAAGTAGCCCCATTCTCACACATCGGGGACCAGAATGGGATGGGCACGGCCAGGCTGGGACATCAGCCCAGCAGCCAGGCAGGGCAGGGCTGTGGGGAGCTGGAGACCAGCTCTGCTGCAGCATTGCTGGGGCAGGGGCTGGCATCCCAGGGGACAGATGTGGGGTCCTGGGCAGGGTGGGGAGAGGCCCTGGGGGAGGATGGGCAGGGCTGGTAAGCCCTGTCAATGCCATCAGAGATCTGATGGAATATATGACAGTGGTTTTTAATTTGTATTTTATATAAAAAGAAACATAGTAAAGTTTTGAAGAAGGGGAAAAATGTCCGAAAGAGCAATTTTTTTTCAACTCTCTATCTTGTAACAACTGAATTTCAGCAATAAAACTAAACGGAGTATCAAGTGGATTTCAAAAGCACAGACAGAATCAGTATTTAGATAATTATTTTACTCATTTGGAGAGTAATTTTGACCTTAAACTAAAAGTAAGTAAATAGGTCCATGTATGAAGAGATCAGACAGTAATACAAAAAGCACTGTGTCAAATCCAATTATGTACCAAGTTTTCTAATTATAGATTAGTCTTTCTGCACTATGGGTCACAGTTCAGAATGAATGGTATATCTTGCTTGTGGAAAACTTCTATTCAAGTGGCAGATGTACATCAAATTAATTCAGTGTATGGTATACTTTAAAAGAGGGCACTGAAATAAGAGCATGTGCAAGTTCTAAATTTATAAGTCCTTAGTCATTATGCAAAGAAAGGGATACTTGCTCTCTAGCAATTTACAAGTTTGTGTTAATCCTTTCTAATAATAAATTCACGGAGCAGACCAGGTTGGAAGGGACCTCAAAAGATCATCTGGTCCAACCATTCATGGGAAAGAGAGACAGAATAAGATTCTCAATCACCCTGCCCAATCTCATCTTGAAAACCTTCCAGGGATGTGGACTCTGCACATGGTGAGTAGTTGGTCTCACTGTTAAGAAAACTTCTTTTTTATACTGACATGAAACCTCTCCCAGTGCAACTTGTAACCGCTGCCCGTTGCCTTTCTCCACACACTTCCTTGTGAAGAGAAAGCCTCCATCCTCTTTGTAGCTGCCCTTTTAAGTGACCATCTCCAAACCATATAAAACCAGGACATTCTATATCATGCTGAGTGTAATCACATAACAAATGACAGTGTTTATTAGCATGGCATACAAATGTATCTACTATAAAATAAAACTGTCCCAATAAGTTCCAAGACAGAATTTCTACTCTATTTGTCATGATGAAACAGGTTCTGTTTGTTGCATACAAGAGAAAAACTATATGACAGTACAAAATGTTCTCAATTCAGAAAATTGATTTCAGAATCATAGAATCATCAGGGTTGGAAAAGACCTTGAATATCATCTAGTCCAGTCATTAACTTAATACTGACAGTTCTCAACTACACCAGATCCCTCAGTGCTATGTCAATCCAACTCTTAAACACCTCCAGGGATGGAGACTCCACCACTGCCCTGGGCAGCCCATTCCAACACCCAACAACCCCTTCTGGAAAGAAATGCTTCCTAATATCCAGTCTAAACCTTCCCTGGCGCAACTTGAGGCCATTCCCTCTTGTCCTATCGCTTGTTACTTGGTTAAAGAGACTCATCCCCAGCTCTCTGCAACCTCCTTTCAGGGAGCTGTAGAGGGCAATGAGGTCTCCCCTCAGCCTCCTCTTCTCCAGACTAAATACCCCCAGTTCCCTCAGCCACTCCTCATAAGACCTGTGCTCCAGACCCTATACCAGCTTTGGTGCCCTTACTAAAGTCAAGGCAGACAACATCCACAGCCTTTCCCTCATCCAATAAGCAGGTCGCCCTGTCGCAGAAGGAGATCAGGTTTGTCAGGCAGGACCTGCCTTTCACAAACCCATGCTGACTGGGCCTGAGCATCTGGTTGTCCCGCACGTGTTTTGTGATGGTACTCAGGATGAGCTGCTCCATCAGCTTCCCGGGCACTGAAGTCAAGTTGACAGGCCTGTAATTTCCTGGATTGTCCTTCCAACCCTTCTTATAGATGGGTGTCATGTTGGCCAATTTCCAATCTTTTGGGACCTCCCCGGTCAGCCAGGACTGCTGGTAAATGATGGAAAGCGGCTTGGCGAGCACCCCAGCCAGCTCCTTCAGCACCCTCAGGTGTATCCCGTCTGGTCCCATAGACTGGTGTGTGTCTGTGTGATGCAGCAGGTCACTGACTGTCTCCTCCTGGATTGTGGGGGGGTCGTTCTCCCAGTCCCTGTCTTCTGGCTGAAGAGGCTGGATTCCCTCAGTACAAGTGGTCTTGTTATTAAAGACTGAGGTGAAGAAGGCATTAAGCACCTCAGTCTTTTCCTCATCACTTGTTTCCGTGTTTCCTCCTGTGTCTAGCAGGAGATGAAGTCTCTCCCTGGTCTTTCTTTTGTTGTTGACATACTTATAGAAATATTTCTTGTTGTCCTTGACTGCTGAAGCCAGATTAATTTTTAGCTGGGCTTTAGACCTCCTGAGTTCTGCCCTGCATAGCCTCACAGCATCTTTGTAATCACTGTGATTGCTACCTCCTTCTTCCAAAGGCCTTCTTTCCTTTTCTCCCTGAACTGCAGCCAAAGCTCCCTGTTCAGCCAGGGTGGTCCTCCTCTTCTGCCACTGGCTTCTCTTAGAGTGCCTGGGGACAGCCTCTTCTGTGCCATTAAGACTCCTTTCTTAAAGAATTTCAAAACATACAAGGGTTGATGACTGAGTTATACCCTGTGCAGCCTTAGATTTATCCTAGATGATTTTAGTCTTTCTGGCAAAATGAGACATCTATTTATTATTTGGGCCACACTATCTTTCATTTTAAACTGAGGCAGGTGATTATTTTTTTTCAGGTGCTAAATGGTAAAGGATGGCTGATACGGCTTGTTGGCATCTGCTTTGAGCGTCTCAGAAGAGATTCTTCTCATATACAAAGTCATGTCCTGAGTTCCAGCAGAAAATCTAGACGGACAAACTTCTAGCTTATATTTAGGGAATATCATTATTTTGATGAAATGGGACATTAATTTGAAAAAATATCTCTGAAAGAAAACAGCTTTGATATTTTCTTTAAGATCAAGAACTTTGGTAAAGTGCTTTGCTGAATAAGGTCATGGAATAAGAAACACAAATTAACTTGTGTCTATCACCACGTGCTGGGACCCTGCGCAGTAAATTTAATGTCCTCAAATAGATACGTGCCTATGCCTCAAGTTTTGTTTTCAAAGATCAGAATCAGATTTCTAACTGATTTAATACCATGGCATTTATTAATTTACTGCATCTGTGGCAAGACATGAAAATAATCTGACTCACTCATTACAGGAAAGAACAAAGATACAATACATTCAAAGCAATGTGGAAGAAATAAGCTCTATGCCAGCTACATGCCAAAAAAAAAAAATTGGACATAGAACTGATCTGTATGCACATGAACCAAATACAGGCACCAGGACTGAAATCTGCTGTTGTGAAATGCTGTGTATCAATATTTGACATGGAATTAGAAATTTTTGTAGTGGCACATAGTTGCCCTCTATGCCTTGGCATGCTAATCTAGAGTGTTGCTACAGAAAGTCATCCATTGGGAAAGGAAAATTTTTAATAGGGTTTTTTACATAGTAAATAAACTACAGGTAATGTAGATAGAGTTCTTAAAACACTTTGTTCTGATGTAAGTTCCAAATACAGACGTCAAAGGCAGGAGAACTTACTGTTTTGGTAGCAGTGTACAAACAATATTAGGAATTATTGCTTAGAAATCACAAAGAGTAATAAATTTTTCTTACTTTCTTTTCAGTGATACATGTTGCACAAGTAGAAAGCATGTCAGACAGATACATGGAAAATGGGTCTGGGAGCTATATTGCTTACAGCATGCAGATTCCTGCGGGATCTTGTCTTTTTCTTCAATAGTGTTAATTTACTTCTGTGATCATACATTACTTTTCAAACTTCAACAATTTCTTACTATTAAAATATGGTGTTGATGATGAGAGGTATTATTACTGAAGTCTACTAAATCCCTATAATTTCATGGTCAAAATATGGAGGAAACAAAGTTCTGTACAATAATCTCAAGCTCTGTCATAGTTTGAACATGGAGAGAAAACAGTGAAACTTATGACATCCATATTCAGAGAAGAAAATGTGAAAATGTACACCATCCTTCATGGTTAAATGAGAAAACTCCAAGATTTCCTTGATACAGATTATATTCTATTTTGTACACACTTCAAGTTAAGAATTATTAGTGTTCAAACCTCCTCTACTCCTGTTACCTCTAGCAGCTACCAACATTGCTCTTCATTATTATTTGACTGATCTGTTTATATTTTGTAGTCCAAGCAAACATAGTACAATTTTTACAGCTTATATTTTTATAAGATTTTTGACATACATCATTATTCTTTCTTCTTAGTTTGCAGATGTCCATGCTGAGTATTTCTGGAAGGAAAATATAATTTATGAAATAAATAATCAAACATCTAAATAGATCTACAAACAAACAAACAAACAAACTTTAAGTGGAAAATGCTGATTCTACAAATATATTTCCATGAATACTGTAAAATAATCATCAACTTTCGCTTGGATAGTTTGAGAAACTACATTCCTTTAACTGATGTATCATAGCACATTTTGAAAATTTATGTAGTCTTCAGTCATCCCACATTTTCAGCTACTCTTCCCAGATTATTTTTCACCTTCAAATTGAAATTCCATTTCCTTTATCAAGCCATTCTCAGCATGGAATTTAACTATGACCTAACGACAGAACTTGGTTTCACTGATGTTTTTTACCTGGACTGTACAACTGTTAGCACGTAGAAGAACAATTTTCTTAAACTGTTGTTACTGCAAAGCATTATAGCGTTATGGGGAAATAGAAAAAGAAAAGAAAAGAAAAGAAAAGAAAAGAAAAGAAAAGAAAAGAAAAGAAAAGAAAAGAAAAGAAAAGAAAAGAAAAGAAAAGAAAAGAAAAGAAAAGAAAAGAAAAGAAAAGAAAAAGAGAAAACACAATACAATAATTTCATTGGAAGGAACCTACAACATTTATCTAGTCCAACTGCCTGACCACTTCAGGACAGTTAAAACATCTTAAGGGCATTGTCCAAATGCCTCTTAAACACTGACAGGCATGTGGCATTGACCAACTCTCCAGGAAGCCTGTTCCAGTGTTTGACCACCTCCTCAGTAAAGAAATGCTTCCTAATGTCCAGTCTGAACCTCCCATGATACACTTTTGAGCCATTCCCACACATCCTGTAACTGGAAAGCAGGGAGAAGAGATCAGCACCTCCCTCTCCAAAAGGGCAGGAGAATGTTTTTGAACAAACAGGAGGAGCTTGAAGCCGTGATGCAACAGGAAAATGATGATGGTAGTGTCTTTTACAGAATCATGGTGGGATGTCTCCTCTGACTGGAGTGCATGGGAGGGACAGATAAGGAAGGAGAGGTGGTGGGGTGGCGCTGTATGTTAGGGACTGTTATGATTGCTTTGAGTACAAGTGTAGGGAAAACAGGACAGAGTGTCTTTGTGTTAGAATCAGGGGGAAGGACAACAGGGCAGATGTTGTAGTGAGAGTCTACTATAGGCCACCCAACCAGGACAGAGAGGTAGGTGAAATGTTCTAGAGGTACTTAGGAGAAATCTCACAATCGCTTGCCCTTGTTCTTGTGGGAGACTTTAAACTTCCCAGACATCTGCTGGGAATACAACACAGCAGAGTGGGATCAGTCCCAGAGATTCCTGGAATGTGTGGGAGAACTTCCTGACACAGCTGGTGAGTGAACCAACCTGAGAAGGTGCCCTGCTGGATCTCCTCTTTGTGAACAGAGAAGGACTGGTGGATGATGTGGCAGTTGGAGGCCGACTGGGGCACAGTGATCATGAAATAATAGAGTTCTCTATTCTTAGAGAGGCCAGGAGAGGGGGCAGCAGAACTGCCATCGTGGACTTCCAAAGGGCTGACTTTGTCTTGTTTAGGGACCTGCTTGACAGAATCGCTTGGGAGATGGTCCTGAAGGGTATAGGGGCCCAGGAAAGATGGGTGCTCTTTAAGAAGGAAGACTTAATGTCACAGGAGCAGGCTGTTCCCAGGTGCCATAAGAGAAGCCAGTGGCAGAAGAGGAGGACCATCCTGGCTGAACAGGGAGCTTTGGCTGCAACTCAGGGAGAAAAGGAAAGAAGGCCTTTGGAAGAAGGAGGTAGCAACTCACAGTGATTCCAAAGATGCTGTGAGGCTATGCAGGGCAGAATTCAGGAGGTCTAAAGCCCAGCTAAAAATTAATCTGGCTTCAGCAGTCAAGGATGACAAGAAATATTTCTATAAGTATGTCAACAACAGAAGAAAGACCAGGGAGAGCCTCCATCTCCTGCCAGACAGAGGAGGAAACATGGAAACAAGTGATGAGGAAAAGACTGAGGTGCTTAATGCCTTCTTCACCTCAGTCTTTAATAACAAGACCACTTGTACTGAGGGAATCCAGCCTCTTCAGCCAGAAGACAGAGACTGGGAGAATGACCCCCCCACAATCCAGGAGGAGACAGTCAGTGACCTGCTGCATCACACAGACACACACCAGTCTATGGGACCAGACGGGATACACCTGAGGGTGCTGAAGGAGCTGGCTGGGGTGCTCGCCAAGCCAATTTCCATCATTTACCAGCAGTCCTGGCTGACCGGGGAGGTCCCAAAAGATTGGAAATCGGCTAACATGACACCCATCTATAAGAAGGGTTGGAAGGATGATCCGGGAAATTACAGGCCTGTCAGCTTGACTTCAGTGCCCGGGAAGCTGATGGAGCAGCTCATCCTGAGTACCATCACACAACACATGAGGGACAACCAGATGCTCAGGCCCAGTCAGCATGGGTTTGTGAAAGGCAGGTCCTGCTTGACAAACCTGATCTCCTTCTGCGACAGGGTGACCTGCTTATTGGATGAGGGAAAGGCTGTGAATGTTGTCTACCTTGACTTCAGTAAGGGCATCAAAGCTGGTGCAGGGTCTGGAGCACAGGTCTTATGAGGAGTGGCTGAGGGAACTGGGGGTGTTTAGTCTGGAGAAGAGGAGGCTGAGGGGAGACCTCATCGCCCTCTACAGCTACCTGAAAGGAGGTTGCAGAGAGCTGGGGACGAGCCTCTTTAACCAAGTAACAAGCGATAGGACAAGAGGGAATGGCCTCAAGTTGCGCCAGGGAAGGTTTAGACTGGATATTAGGAAGCATTTCTTTCCAGAAGGGGTTGTTGGGTGTTGGAATGGGCTGCCCAGGGCAGTGGTGGAGTTCCCATGCCTGGAGGTGTTTAAGAGTCGGGCTGACATAGCGCTGAGGGATCTGGTGTAGTTGGGAACGGTCACTGTTAATTTAATGGTTGGACTGGGTGATCTTTAACGTGTTTTCCAACCTAGATGATTCTGTGATTCTGTGAAGGTCATTCTCCTGTCTTATATGCAGTGATGCCAGAAAAGCTAAAGGGTAGTGATGTATTGCAAACAAGATTTGTTCTGCTGTGACTGTCCCTTGCAGTAGAAAAGAAAATAATTTATTTAAAATTGCCAAAAAGGATTTGTTATTGAGAATGACTGCAGCAGTATATGTTGGGGTCCATGCACCGATATATGCTGGGGCTGCCCAGCTGGAAAGCAGCTTTGCAGGAAAGGACCTGGGGGACAACAGCTTGAGCATGAGCTAGCAATGTTCCCTTGTGGCAAAGAAGGTAAATCTTATCCTGGGCTGCATTAGTAGTGTTCCCAACAGGTTGAGCAAGGAGACCCGTTCTCTCTACTCAGCACTGGTGAGGCCACACCTGGATTCCTGAGTGCAGTTCTGGGCTTACTATACAAGAGACGTGGACATACCTCATAGAAAGATGATGAAGGAACTTTATAGCATCTCTCCTATGAGGAGAGGCTGAGAGAACTTTGTCTGTTCAGCCTAGAGAAGGCTCAGGGGGAAGCTCATCAATATATATAAATGTGAAAGGAAGATGCAAATAGGACAGAGCCAGGCCCCTTCCAGTCATGCCCAGTGACAGGACTAGAGGCGATGAGCAGAAACTGAAACACAGGACGCAATGATATATAATCCGGCATTCTTCTAAGTTAACAGTGATCTAATGTGCAAGAGAATGCATGGTAACCTGATTATGGTAAAAAGCTTTAAAAGAATGCGAGTAAAAAGTAGTTATTATTTGCTCAACCTTCTTCAGAATTAAAGTTTATCTTCAAAACCAGTCCATTCTCACACAGTGCACACATATCCTCTTTTGGAAACTGAAGTGATCATTAACTTCATCTAATAGCTAAAATACTGGATAGCCCTTAAACAGTGCAAGAATTCCACTCTGTTCTCTCTGGATTCCTATGATGGTCAGAATTTGAAAGGAGTGGTTTTTTAGTGGCAGAAGAAAAAAGTAGGAAAATAAGATTATTTTATCCAATGAAATGCATTCCTCTTTTATAGTAAAAATCAACAATGTTTGCAATTTGAGACAAATGTGTAATTTCTGCCCCTTAAAATGGAGAAGGAAGTACTGTATCTTTGGTTAATTTTACTGGGCAATGGCATCTAATGGTGTCCTTTCTTGTAGCTCTTCAGTTTATAAGAGCACAAGATATGACAACCAGCAGCAGGTGGTTGATTCTCAGGTTCTGTATCCTATCATATGTAACAGCAGATAGTGCTGAGCTGCAGAAACACAGAACAAAGCCCATTCGTACACAAAACAGCTGATAGTCTACAACTCCCACTGGATACTAATTCAGTAGTGAAATACAGAACTTCTAAGGCAACTTAGTCCAGATATCCATAAAATGTGATTGCTCTAGGGTTAGAAGGCAACACTCTAAAGGTTTTTATTGGTCATAAATTTACTTAGATTTTAATAAAGCTCAGCCACAGCATTTCGCTCTATGACCTCATGTAACAGTGAATTTTACCATTATCATGCTGTATGAACTGATGTTTCCCTCTTTCATTTGATATAATTTGGCAGTTACTAATTTCAAGTCAGTTATTAAAGACACATAAAATTAGAATTGTCTTGTTGGAACTGATCCAATGCACTCTTCAGCACTGGTATTACAGAAAGTGGGAAAGTGTATTTTCTTCAACAGTTGAAGACTGTGAAGAAAAAAGGGATTCCATTCAGTCTTTTTTTTTTTTGGTCAGCTTTACCTATGATGACCTCTGCATTGTCTTTATTTCTATAAAACACTAGTTTCTTTAAAGTCTTTGCCAAGTTCTTAGTTTTGTGGGGCAATGAGTCCCACACTGTAATTATTTGTCATATAAATAAATCTTATTTTAATTTATTTTCAATTTGCCAACTTTAAACATTTTTATTTCCCGCCCTTGTTTTCAATTACTTAATGGGAAAATCCAAATTAATTTCCTCCACACCATTCACTTGTTTATATACTTTTATCAAAGTATCTTTGTATGATTTCTGTAGAGACTTTGGGCATAGTCATCTACTGTCCTGCATTTTGTAAGGTCACTTCTGACTGTGGTCTGTGAGTATAAAAAATTTCCAGAATATAAAACCAGTTTTGGGCACATTTGTACATACAGAAAAAGTAGTCCAGTAATACATTTTTGCACAGCCACTGCTGTCTGACTCAGTCACAGTCCTCATAAAAACTATCTAACAGCTCAAAATGTTTTTCCATTATGCCTCAAAAAAAGTAATTATAATGAGAGTTATAACTAATTCAGATTTCCTAAGAAGAAATATAGATGTGTATTTTGCAGGCTGTAGGCTAGAAATTTGTTTTTAAAATGCCTGTTTGGCTTATTTCTACAGGTATGTTTTTGAAAGAAGAGGAAGGCAAATCTTCTTCATTAACATGCCATAGGTGGGAATGAAATACAATGTGAATTTCTGAAATGAACTCTTTGTAATGCAGGAAGTTCCCACACTTCACTGCCTGAGTAGTAGGTTGGATTAAGCTGGAATTCCTACCGAAGTTAGGACATGACCCTCTGATCCACTGGCAACAACCATATTGTCCCCCTTAGGCTCTGCTGAACTTTTTTAGCTCCATTTACAATTCTTTAATTTCACATGGCAATGTGGCTGCATTTTGAGACAAGTTTTGGGAACCATGGCCACCTGAAATTAAACTCTGAAGAGCCCTGACCAAAGGAGCAGGAGAGGGAAGCTCCATTAGGCTTTGGATGTGTTGCAGGCTAAGCACACCTCTTCACACAGGAGAGGTGAAGTTGGCTGGAGAAAACACCAATCTGTTCATTCTGCCTAAGGAGTTCCTTTGCCGCAATATGGCAATGAAGGCTATCTGATTCAGTCCCTTAAGGGGCCAGCTGCTCTCAGAAAGATGGAAGGGATATCAATCAGCTGAGAAAAGTCTCCTTTTTCTGCCTTTAACCCTGCTTCAACTGTTGCCTGAAGCTTCCTTTAGCAACTATATGTGCTGAATTGTACTCCAAAGAACAGAGTCACTGGCGGCACAATTTGCAGTTATAAGCCTGGTTCAACTGCAAATTAAAACACACTACATTCTGCAGATCTTGCAGGTTTGTGTGTCAGGAGCTTTCTATCATTATTTCTAGTGCAGTAGAGCTGTTGCACTAAACACATATATGAGGCAAATAGTCACTTATCTGGACATTCCTTCAGACTTGTGTGCACCTGACTGTAAGTCTACCTGAGTGCCAGGGTTTGGCAGGTAAGGAGAGTGAGACAGGAAATTGGGAATATGCAGGCAGGGCTTTCAGTCGAGTTGAACTTGACTGCATTGGCTGCACTCCATTACTGTATCTTGTCAAGGCCACAAATCTCTTGAAAAATGTGGAAGTTACTGTAGTTTTCAACAACACTGGCTTACTACCAGAAATCTGCACTGCTGTGGGACAAGATGTGTATCAGTGTATACCTAAGCATACTATACAGATCTTCTGAGTATGACTGTGTGGGTTGTACCTCAGACTATGGTAGCCGGTAAAGATTTGTGACACACAGCTGCATGATATGGCATGGGTAGTGAGATTCTGCAGCAGATTCACAGTCTCCAGCTGTGTCTCCAACTATGACAGACACTCCATCTTCCATCTACTCAGCAAGTGTTTCCAGTTACATGTGCTAAAAAGCTCTATGACCAGGCTTTTCTCATCACTGAGTGATATGGTTTATATGAATTGATACTGTTCTATCGTATTTTTGTCCTGACAGAACACAGAGGGAAATATGAACATCTGCCTCTCCCTGAGTGCATGTACACACTGTGCTGATGCAGTTGGGACCTATGGAGGGAAGAGTGTTGGACAGCTCTTGGCACAAAATGCTCTGCCAGCAGGCCACCCTTTGTGAGCACCCATTGCCTTTGTAGTGCCTCTGAGCCAGACTTTGAGTGTCATCTTTCCCAGGTGTGTTGCAATGCTCAGCTCTGTAAAGGGGATAGTGTGATGCTGGAAAGGGATGTACTGTATACAGAAGAAGGATGCACTTACTTTTATTTCTTACTTCATGGCTAATGTAATATTTTTGTGGAACTACTTGTTTTACGCTCAAATGGATTATAAACATTTCAGTTGGGGTTTACTCCAGTTTTAAAGGCAAATTATAAAATATGTACTTTGTTGGTGCATATGTGCAGACACATACATAAATAGATAAAACTCCTAATTTAAGTCTGACATCCCATCCAGGCTGAAGGGTTGGAACTAGAGGTGGTAATTATGTGTCAGCTGCGGAAGTTGCTTTTAAGAAATTATATTCAAAATGGCTTCCTACTTAAAGTATATGGTACATGCAATGATTAGACAAATAAAGACCATCAGCAATCCTGTACAAGTGGCAAATTCACAAAGATAACCTGATGGATGCTCTTAAAAGTCATCAACTGAAGAAAGAAATCTCAGTGTGGTTCTGTATCTGCATCCCTTGTTACAGAAAAATGAAGCAGATTTTATAAACAAATATGTCAGAGTATATATGATATGCTACAGTGATTTTATACTAAAATAAAGTGCGTGCTACATTCTGAAAAAAAACCCAACCTATAGCAAGGCTATATCTTTTGCATTTTTGCATTTTAAAAATGGAGGAATTACTAAGTATATTCAGCTAGCCATAATTTTGTTGTAAATTAAATGATCAAAGACAAAGTGAAAAAATAGGTGGTCACCCGTTTTATTTTCCTCTTATGTAAAAAAACCAGCTACCTTTCTTTCTTTATTTATTTGGAGGTGGACCTTTCAGGTATGTTTCTCTATAGAACTCATTTTGTACTAACAGCATTTAAAACAGAAACTAAGAAAGAAATATTAAAGTTTGTTGATGATACTACCTACTCTTGAAGGCTACACTTTTTGAATTGCTCATCAATGCTTTCCTTCTTGTATAATTCTTTTGATACAATCTGTGGCTATATGAGATTTTCCATGTTTACCAGCTGACTTGCTGATTAATATCATGAAAGGTTTCACCCAAAGTTTGGCTCTGATACCATGAAAGTAGGAGACATTTTGGTCCAAACAGAATAAATGAAACCTTTAAAAACCAGTTTCCTAGAAAATCAGCTTGCTGCCTTCAGGAACAGAAATATGCTAATTAGGAGAAAGGTACAAAACCCACTTCCACTGAAACACAGAATTGCAGGTTTTGTGATAGCACTTTTAAAAATCCAGAGGGCTTTTACATGCTGATGGCAGCATAGTTCCAGTGGCCTTATGATAACAGTCAGAGTGGTTAAAAGACACTGAAGACAGTGTGGTGATAGTGCAGCAAACTGAATTTTAATATCCCTTACCTCTTGCCAATCTCAGGGGAGTCAGAAACTCCAAACTCCTTCTTCCTTTGATGGCTAGCAGGGGTCTGGAGTCTTGCTCCTTGTCATACAGTGGCCGGAGGAAATCTCTGCCAGGGATCCTTGCATAGTTCTGCTTCTATGAAAAAGAGACAGAATAAACCTCGCATTTTAAGATTTTAAGAGCCAGAAAACTCTTAAGGCTTCATTCACAAAAACCTCTCCATAACAGTGAGATACTGCACCTGTAAACAGTTCAGTTCTGCCAGGTAGTTTCAGGTAAATCTAAAATGTCAGTAGCACCCGTTAGAAGTAAACAAACATAATTAGTAATGAGGTCATAGTTTGAAGTTCTTGTTCAGTATTTATTCAGTGAAAATGTGACCTTTGAAAAAGACTTCAGAACTTGATCCATAGTATTTTAATATTTAGGTGATAAAGCAAGATACTCTATTTCTTATATGCTTATACACAATATTGGTTACAACACATAAATGCAGTAGCTTACACTTAATGGTGTAGTTTATGTGGAAAATCTTGCAATGAAACCTGTCCATTTTTCTGATAAAATAAAAAAGAAGTGTTCACACTTTGACAAAGATTAAATCATCCTTCAGTGCTTATCTGTGTGCTGTATTTGTGAATATGAATAGGTCATTGCCTTCAAAGTTACTGTTCATGCATGAAAAATTCAACATATGCATGAGTTTATGTAGGATCTTGACGTTAAATAAGCATTAAGAATGTATTGTGCTTGTATTGCTATGTCAGTGTCTTCTGGACAGAACTGAAGCATGTTTCTGTTGCAGTGTGGAGTATTCTCTACCTGCCTCTTACCCTGCAATAGTTTTGAGGTAATATAGAAGGCAGCCTGCAATGCAGTAAATATTTTAATTTTCATTAAAATTAAAATCACTTACATGAAAGTGAAATACACTACAATGTAAAAATGTTAAAAGTTGTAAAATGTTAAATCCTTATTTCAGAAATCCCCTACTGCACATTTCAGGTGGTAGCTACTGAATTTCTTCATTCAAAACTTCCATTATCTTCAACCAAATCAGTCCTTTAGGATATCAGAGGGTGTGTCCCACTGAATTCAGGTGAATTTTGCTAGAGAACTATGTTAAATGTCAAATTTGTAGCTCTGGATATAGCTAATGTTTTCTAAGTGCTTAAGATTATTTATTTAGACTTTATGTATCTACAGTCGGAGAGAGCAAAACCAGAGGCATTGAAAAGAAAAAGCAGAAAATTCTTAGAGTAGTCTACAGCTGGACTTGTTGCCTGTAAGATCATTCTATACTGCAACACCATGTAGAGTAACCATGCTGGAGCGTCTTCGCAGATAATTTCATTAGTGTGAGAAATAATTCCAATATTACAGGCAACTTAGATAGGTGCTATGATAGATCCTTAAAAAGGGGCTCCTATTTCTCAAATCTGACAGAATTTGAGGTCCTCAAAAACAGTTCCCAGATCGTTGTTAAGACTATAAACACAAACTAGACATGATCTTCTTCAGCTCTAATTTACATGGTAGCTGACTGGCTTTAATTTAGCTGTAATGCCTTTCCATGTGTGCTTTGTAATGCATTGGAACATAACTTAGTGGAGACCTAAGTGCCACCTTCCCCACAAACACAGTCAGCTTCCATTGACTTCAGTGGCAAATGAAGGGCGACAGCTTTCTAATAATGGAAGCTGTAAACATTACTCATTACAGTATTTTTATGTTCATTCAATTCTACAGGACATGTTAAAACACACAGGGCTGTGGTTCCAAATGCAAGAAGAAAATAAAGTGTTTGAGGGCAAATACTGCTGGGCAAATGCTGTCTGCCTGGCTCTTTCAAATCACTGGGCTGAATTCTGCCTTTTAGTGTAATCGTAATTATAGGATTGCTTTCAGTTTACATGGGAGTATTGGAGATAGGAATTTGTCCCACTGAGATTACTTTGTAGACTGATGTAACAGCCCCCTAAGATTAGTAAACGCAGCAGAATTTGGCTCACAAGGGAAAAACCTTCAGGATTTATAGTCCGACTGAGAAAAGTAAGAGTGCATAGAATGCCCAATTACACTACAAAAAGGATGTTAAACATCTTATAATTTCTGGTTTTCTGTATTTTATACATAAAATGGAATAAAAATCTCACATTAGATACAAAGGAAAGTGAATGTCACTAAAAAATTACTCTGTCCTAAAACAACATCCCACCCCTCCAAACACTGTGACATTTATAACTATGGTAAGGGTATATCTAGCCTTTATTTAGATTGTCTCTCAGCTCTCAAAACAAAATGCATTCTGTGGAAAGATAAATGGTGGAATTCTAGTAACAACATAATCTTCCAGCTGTTGAAAAAAGACGTATCATGGTGTGTATTTCACAACTGCTGAAAAGCAGTAAAAGTAACTGATGGTCATATCCATCTGGGCCCAATCCTGGAAAGTGTTAAATATCTTGAATTTCTGCAGTGGAAATCTGGGGTTTGGTCAGAATAAGAGGAGAGAAGATCTTTCACCACCTCTCAGACTAGGGCCAGCAGCCAAAAACATTGAACTGATTTTACCATTGTTAAACTAAGTCCAGGACACACCAGTATGAAACATGGTGCCAGTGGAAATTTGCTGCACATTAGATGATTTGTGTCTGTTTCTCTAACACTAACTTTGGAGGTCTCTTGGATCAACAGCAAGACAGAGCATGAAAAAAGCTTGTTTTCTGCATCCCAGTGGAAAAGAATCATCTGTGTGAACTGCTGTTACAATGGCAAAAAAAAAATTCTGAAAGTATTTGCAAAATATTTATGCTATCTCTTCAAAAGAAATAAGGATTATCTTAATCTTTTCATCTTTTCATCAGTTCTTATTTTAGAGCCAAAAAAGATTGTCTGCTTTGGGAGGATAACAAATCTGACACTTTTCTTCTGTCTGACTGAATTTTTCCCTTTTCTGTTGGTGCCCTGAAGAGGCAACATCACAGCTGAACTGAGGACTGTAACTGCTTTACTGAGGACTAAGGACTGTAATTTCTTTACTTCTTTACTTCAACTGGAGTATTCCACTGGACTGACACTTATAAGCCTCCTTCTACTTGCCAGTCACATCTCAAGGCCAACCAGGTTCCTCATTCAGGAGCTTTGTCTCAAGTCATCTCCTTACTCAAACATTGAATTGTACCATCTGAATGGCAAAACGCAAATGTGTCCTTGGTTTATTTTATGGTCTACCCCTTTGTCCTTCCCATCCTATATCAAGAACATTGTCTTGATTTGATACAGAGTAAAAAGAAACAAGTGTTACCATAGACTTTCAGCCTGACTTCTTCCAAAGAAACTTAATTTCTTCAAGTACCAAGCTCCTTTTGAAGGTTTTTTAATGGACTGTTAAATGTGGCTAAAATCTTATTTTGTTTTCTGATAAATTTAGTATCAATTAGAGAAAACTTCAGGATCTTCTAAAAGGTCTCAAAATTGTGAGAATATTCTTATTATCATATGATTAAAAATATATATATAAATATTTAATGGAGAGGATGAATGTTCACCTGAAGTCTGAACCTACTTCCACAAAATTAGTCTTCTGAGTGATCTTTGACATCTGTAAAGTCACTAATATGAAAAACGATTACCGCTGTCACTAAAGCTTGTGGACTCAGACCCTAAAGCTTCACTAACAACTTTGCTGTTAATATTCTTACTATTTGTTTACAAAATAATTTGTTATAGTGCCATCCAGGTTGATGCTGTATACCATGCTGCTCCCTATATCCATTCAGGGTCTAAGACTTTAAAAGAAAGAACACAAAGGCAAAATCAAACA
The DNA here is from genome assembly GCF_965140245.1 of Athene noctua. Taxonomy (NCBI): domain Eukaryota; kingdom Metazoa; phylum Chordata; class Aves; order Strigiformes; family Strigidae; genus Athene; species Athene noctua. The sequence goes on along the minus strand of NC_134077.1, from coordinate 64,442,059 downwards.
GAAACTCAATTACTTTCCTGCAATCCAAACCCCAAATCTCTGAAAACAGCTATGCCTTATAAACTATGAACTTAAGAAAGTCAATAAATGCATCATAGAATAATTGTACCCATAGTAACCCAGTTCTGCAAAGATGTGATGCAGAACTAGTCATATAAAAAACTCACAGCAAGGGAACCTAGCATAAATGCAAAGGGAAGCACTTAGGTAGCTAGATACCTATACACTATTACATATCCAGACAGGTGTACTCTTGAGGGTTTACGAATTTAATGACTTCCAAAGTGAACATTTCAATATTTGCTTGAAACCTTCTTTATTTTGTACCTCGCAACAACCTTTTTAAACAACTCTTGGGAACTTCCTCTAAATATGTCATTTCTTTCTAGGAAAAAGGAAAAAAATGGCAACTGCTACAAATATAACCATCAGTAGAAATGTTACCCATCTAGGCCAACTGTGATGTTCTTTCCCTGATTTATACACTTTAGATCTTCCTTTGACTATTCCTGTACTAGACTAATATGTACTGGCATATCTTTTAATGGAAAAGAGCTAAATAATGGCAAAGAAAGAAAAGCAGAATTCTCAATCATAGCTCAGATTCCCTCTCATTCTTCTGTCTTTAAATTATTTCCAGAAGTTGTGATTGTGCAGAAGTATTCCATACATGGTTTCTAACATCGCACATCTATCTTTACTAACAATAAGCTTGAACTAGCAGAACTGCAGTGTAACTGCTGTATTTATTTTCATTGTCACTATAATCTAAAATCTGAGTTGGCACTTAAGATGTGAACATTAACAACTGAATTATTCAAAATCTTTAAGAAAACCTTTAAGGAAGTTGAGATAATCTCATCTCAGAAAGTACTTTAATAATATATTCACTATGGAGGGATCTTAGCAGCAGGGTTCCACTTGTCTTGGTGATGACAGTGATTTGCAGACATTTGAGAAAAACTCTTCTTAAATGATCATTATGCTAGGCTGGTGCAACAAAACTACCAAAGAAACAGATAGATACCAGCAGCTAAAGTAAAAATACTAGATAGTATTCACTTACTTGATAACCTACCTCTATCCATTCTTTTAAAAATAAGGGTTTTAACTACTATTGTGTCACAATCTTTATGATATTTTAGTCACCCTGACCCATCTGCTTATTTTAGACATGCCTTGTTAGCATTAGAACTTCTGTCCCAAAATACCACTCTATAGTTAGTATTCAACAGCAGTAGAGTCAATTATTGCTGCTTATTAGCATTTCAATCCATTATGATGCAGACAACTAGAGAAATGTTAGATATCGTAATGCTTGTAACACCACAACCTAGTTGTAGCCTGCTCCACCCTAAGATTCTTCCCAGTCCATACTGGTAAAGCTATACAGATTACAGAAATTATACAAGACCTGAAAGAAAATTCTAGTGTCAGTAGATCTGAGTGGAATCCACTAAGAGAGCCAATCCTCTTTATTTTTCCTATTCACGCTCATCAAATAGATGGGGTAATTTCAAATAATTCTACTATGATCTATAAACTTGAGGGGGAGAAAGAACTACAGAAATAATCTCTCTGCGTACTATGACCTCCTTTCAGACTTTAAGAGTTCACGTTCCCTAAAATAAGAGGTCATTCAGCCTCCCCAGGCTCACTGCCAGGCGTCTTTAGATCAGAGGTTGATGGTCCTACTCACTGGTGCCAAATTATGTGTGATGGTTTTCCCGATATACTCCACTGTCTGCTAGGGACTGAGCTGAGACCACTAAACTAATTTCATGTAAGAGTTCAGGTTTAAGTCATTTTTAAACAACATTAACATATTTCATATATTTCCTCTCCAGGAAAAAAAAAGCCCTTGAGAGGCCAAAGCAGAATAGTTTCTATAACATAAGGTAATCTTAAATATGATAGATGTAGGATCTGCCTATCACTTGCCATCAATTACAGAATTTATCCCATATCAGATGAAACAAGTTTAATAAACCACTTAAGTGTTATAAGGTATGCTTCCTACCAACATGAATTATGTATCTATCTGCAGCCAAATGTATGTGTTCTATCACTCTGAATATTAAATACAAAAGCTATGTTTAAATAATGTGAAAGGTCTGATTTAAAGCAACAAAAGCCAATAAATTCAAAGTTTATGCTGACACTCTATCCTTAACTCACACAAATTGTTTCAAACAGGTATAATGGCATGAATTACACTGCTCTTACATTTATGTTTCTACTTCCATATTTGAATTTCCTGAGTTTTGTCAGCCTAAGTCTCTCCGTAAGTGTCTTTAAATAGAGTTCTAAAATGTAATTTATTAGCTTTGTTTTTATTTTTTAAAGCAAATGCATGCCTTATAGAAAATTTTAAAATGCATATTTTTTTGTCTGAGGATGTAATGGTTCCTTTGGAACTGTTTTAGTTTCTCTAATACACAATCAGAATGTTTAAAAGTATTTATTAATTACTTTATTAACTTTGTATTATTTACACAAAAGACTATAACAGATCTCTCAGAGCTTTACTGATCTCTTGGGTTACCATAGAACTGGCCAGATGTTTAGTATACTCATTAAAAAATAATTGTTATAAGCCATCTATAGAGTCTTAGTAATATGGATAATAGCAAAGTGAAGGTCTACTGTGTTCATGTTTCAAATGCTGAGCTGGGTTTTAGCTGCTTTGATGTTTCTTTTATTTTATATGGCATCCCATAAACATGAATAAGACTTTAAGAGCCCAAAATAAATTCTACCCAAGCAGGGTTTCACCAAAGTACTCCATGTAAGTATAATTGGAAAAAACCTGGTAGAAAACACAAAGGAAAGATGTGACTTTTGTGTTTATGGCAATGCTGCTAATCAAGAAGTACCTGTAAGTCCTTGGTGACACATGAGACTGAATCAAGATGGCATTCAACAGTGTGATGTCTCAGTACAGCAAATAAATAAAACTCAACATATAGCATTCAACACAGTCTTAAAATGCCATTTAGTTGTAAGTTCCTCCAGAGAAAAGTATGAGTTTTAGCTAAGTTGGGAGCACAGAATGCATTTATTTATTAAACAAGAGAAAGTTCTGTAGTATAGTATAAAAATCTCAGACTTGGAAACCAAAAACCGTAAATTCTAAGTTTCAAAATTAATATCAGTATTTTGGGAAAGTCACCAAATCTTTTTCCCTCTAAAATTTCCTGCCTGTAATACAGGAATACTTATTTACTTATTGTTGCTATAGCACAGAAAAACATATACTACATGTAAGCAAAATCCTACTATCATATACTTATCTTTTTGTACGAACTTAAGTAGGTTTGGTTAGGTTTTTATTGTGGACAGCTCATCACATCTGTTTCCAAATTTCCCACTGTTCTTCACCTAGCTTAACCTCTAATGAGTTTGCTTTGTATTCATTTATTGAGTTCATTTGAATTGTACCATTGTTGTGCTAGAGCTGCAAAGCTGTTAACAAAAGAAATCCTTAAAATTACTCTGGTAGGTAACCTCTTTCACAGAAATGTAAAACACCCCTCAATATATCTCTTCAGTTTAATTATACATCAGATGTGATTTTCATTGTGGACATTGTTCCTCTTCACCTTAAGATGAGAGAATACAAAATTGCTAGTAAATGTGGAAATGGCCCAACAGGCCTTTTCATATTGTTATTCAAAAGCAGTTTTATTCTGTTGTTCTGAAGTCTGCACATCTGAAATACATGTAGCTATATGACTTTACACTTTTAGAGATGTTTTACATATAATAAAAAATTATAAAGGTAGATGTTTATCTACATCTGCCTCATGAATGCTCCTAAGATTCTTATGATTCAAGATTCTTCAGTAAGGGTCAAACTTACTATGCATGATGTCAAAGGAAGCTGTATCCTAAGTGAGTTAGAGATTACATCACAGCAAATTATCATAGGAAATACTGAACAAAATTAATAAATGAAACAAAATAACATTACTTGCATGAAAATACAGTACAAAACTTGTTTCATACAGGAATTGGACAAATCTTCTCTGTGTCTCTCACTGCAGATATTTTGTCTTCCATTGGTTCAGTCTCCAAATTCTATTTCAGATTTAGTTCTGAGGGTCATTGTGATCAATTGACAGTTTAATTCCTATGACATTTACAGTGTGGCATTTGTTGCTATATCAGAGGCTCTCCATCAAAAGATAGATTAATTAGATCACTGGCTAACTGTGGTTTTGAACACAGAACCATAATCAAGTGCTAATGTTTCACCTGGAAAAGACTACATACAAACTATTTTAAGGGAAAGCCCACCTGCTAATGGTTTTTCCACTGGCAGCCTGAGGGTCTAACAAGGTATCTACATAGCTAATATAATTTCATAATTATGTATTACTGTATGTTTAGAAAACATGAATGAACATATGCACATGGAGAAAAGGTCAATACGTTAAGGTTTGGCAGATTTGTTCAGTTAGTTATAAGCCTTGTGTACATATGCATACATGATTATATACAGTTAAGAACAATAAAGGCCTGATGTATGTTTATTTGACTACATGTGCATTCCTGAAGACAGAGCCTGACAAGCAAGGAAGAATATCTAATACAGAAGTGAACAGATACTGAATGCAAAAAGTATCTAAACAACAAAACCTTCACAGTTTTACAGAAATAGAAAACATAATAAAGAGCAGGTAAATAATAGTGGTTATTGTGATTTTAATTAATTTGAGTAATTTGTGTCTCAATGATTTATTAATTTTCTTTTTAATCTTTCAGTGATCAAAAACAGAGGAAAAAAAGAAGCAATTGGTCTTTTTTTCTCTATTTCATGATAAAGAAAAAATATTTTAGTTCTTGTTTTTTTCCTGTTTTTAAAGACATTCTAAGTCTTGTGGGTCTTTGAAACCTATGGGTTTTAGCTGAACAATGAAAGAAATTGTTACAACAGTAGAATCACAAGTTGAGAAGTTAAGCAAGTAAATTAAGGAAATTTCTTGTAATCTTAAAAATACTGCCTATGTATTCATATGCCTACCTTTAAACAAGTAATGTTTAGCGGCCATATCTTTATAAAGCCTCCAGTGGGCAGCTTTATTCGTAAAAATTCTAGGTATAGATGTGATTACTCCACATTACTGAAGAACACCTCACTTTATTTTACATGCATAATTTCTTACCCTGATTTTCCTCTTTTGACTTTTTGCTTTTAATTTTGTTTTCGTAGGTGATGATTTCTATGCTATTTCTTGACGTAGCTTAGAATTTTGTTATAGTGGGAAAGGGTTTTTTTGTTGCTGTTCTTACTCTAGTAGTAACTAAAAAGCAGCTGAACAGATTTGTTCAGGAAACTCATTTCTTGGCCAGAGACCAAATAACATCTACATTCAGACCTAGCTCAGAATTGCTTGTGCCTGCATTTAGAATATTTTAAACAAAAAGCATCCAGATATAAGTGGTAACAATTTAAAACGACCATACTTAGTTGTAAGAATTTGGGATTTTAGGGATTTATGTACAACTTAGAAACTTATTGCTTATATAAAATTGACTTAGTATTGAATCCTTCAATGTCTCTAGATTCACTGATCTGCCTCCTGGATTCTTGCAAAAAATACAGGGAGGACACTGAAAAGTGACTAGTCTAAAATGACTCTCAGCTACCTAACAGTATCTTAGAATAACACTGTTTCTGAAACGCGAAGTCCAGCTTGAGTCAACCTTTTTACAAGCTGGGAAAGAGGTACATAGGAGTAAATGTGTACTAGGAACTCCCCAGAAAGGGGAATCGATGTTACCGAAAATTTATTAAAGTTATTAAAATTTTGGTACACATATCTAGAAACATGCAGAGAAGCAGATACAAAAAAAAAAAAAACAAAAACAAACCCACACTTAAAAGGGAACAGGACATAAGAATGCTTGACACAGAAGAAATACTAGTATTTCCAAAAGAAAGCATGTTGGAGTTGCTCAGCTCAGCAGAAACAATGTGAAAAGTTGCAGTAACACAGATATGAATCTCATGAGTATCGTGGCTGGTGACAAAATGAAGGCTAGCAATATGAGTATTTGTTGTTGCACTTAGATCTGTATATCTCTTGCTTTCTAAAATAGAGTGATTGTTCTTATCAAACATTTTGAAAGTTTTTTGTCTGCTTGTCCTATTGATCAGGGACCCTGAAGGTAAATCAGAGCGAGGAGCTGTAGGAAAGATGTTTAAGCTACTGAGCTGCTTTATGAGGTATTCAGCACTGCTGTAGAGCTCAAGGCAGCTGGAATGTGGATACTCAAATCTACAAAGTCCTCACAGTAAGGTACTGTGCCTTCAAAATGTGCTGATGAACTGAGTCTATCCAGATTTAGGAAAGCATGAAAAAAATATTGACACAGCTTGTAGCTCCAAGCATAGAAATCTCAAGACATGGAAATCTCATGCTGTAAATGATTCTAGAGGAGTGCTTGGAAATGATAGATTGCATAAACTATGTATCTCTTAAATGCAAAGGAATATTCCTGAAATATTTTCCATATCTGCCAAGTTCCTGTTGGTTTATGTGTGTCATTTAAGGCAAAATACTTACTGGGTCAGTTTATGAAAATAATTTGTGTTTCACAATAAGCGTGACTTTATTTTTTTAGCACTGATGAAAGGTGAGTTTTCTATGTATTTATAGGAAGACTGAAGAGCAAACTACAACTCACAAGCATGTCCCTCGCACTGCCTCTTTGGAATATCTCTCTCAAGCAATCCATTTTGTTTTCTACCAGGGATCTTAAATGGACCACAGCCCTGTTCAAAACAGGTTTCCCCTATGAGATAACGAGATCCAGAACAGTGGACATTTACACAGTCGTAGGTGTTAGCTGCCATTACACTTACTGGCTTGTCCCCCTTTAAGTTTTATGCCCTGTCCCTTCTCAAGCTTCATCCAGCCTCCTTTTTTCCTGTAGACTCTCTTACTTCTCCTCTCTTAGTTCTTATTCTTAATTCTTAATTCTTAGTTCTGTTAACAGGATTAGTTTCTCCCCTTCAGGTCTTTTTGCCTGTTGAGAGCCAGATTATGAGGAGAGAAAATACACCCTGGACTCTTATAATGAAGGAAAATTTCCATTCCCTACAGTTCAGCTGAAAACATGAAGTTTCAGTTGAACTGAGGGAATTATGGCATGATTTGACTGTCAAGCAAGATCTGTAATATTGAAGAGTTTTTTCATTTTAAATTTTTGGGATATAGCATTCCTTATGGACATCATTAGGAAATGTATTTCTGACCACTTTCGTGGTCACTAATGTTTGGCTAGGAATCATTCACCAAGACTTTTCAGTCTTGGAATAATCAAAAGTAAAAGAAGAACTAACTTCTATATTCAGTTTTCAGAAGTGGTAACTCAATCAGAGACTTCTGGGATTTGTTGATCCAGCAGCTGAGGTCTTATATGGTGTACAGCTGGTACAGTTATGGAAAAGATTTTTGCTAGAGTATGGATAGGATTGTGTAGCTGATGGTGTTAAATGAAAGAAGGGTAACCACTACACTGTTGTGCAGTGAACTGGACATGAAAAGCTCCGTTTTAATTTCTGAAGGTATTGCAACTAGATGAGTTGGTACTGCATATTCGTAAGACCAGATACAAAACAGCAAAACGAACCAGCTATGTTACTGATGTCTGGGAACCCTGGCCAGTTACTCTTTTCCATACAGTAAACATGGATTTCAACTTTTTCTAAATTCTCCTTGGATACTTCATTCTCCTTTTAACCAATTACTGCTTTAGCTCGGCAATTAGAGCTTAGCTTTTACGAGGCAATGTTTGGCTCTTTCCAGCTCCTCTTACTCATTTGATACAAAGCAATAGAGAAGAGACATAGATTCAATTCCCATGACAAGGCCAATACACAATAGGAACTCAAAATAGTATCCAATTAATTAAACAACACAAAAATCTCCAAACAAGCAGTAAAGCAGAATTTACCAGAATAAGAAATTCTTATATTACAATGAGAGGCTGTCTCAACCAATCCTGTGCTGTTTGCTTAAATACCAGAAAAGTAGCTTTAAAATTCTCATGAGAAATGCAGATTCTGCTGGTTCACTGTGAACAGAAAGGTAGTCAGGAATAGTTCACTTAAGAAGATCCTTCTAACAGTCTGGATGCAAAACTAGAAAACTGCTCTTTGCCATAAACAGCTACTGCTGTTGACAAATTAAAGCTAAAGTGGAGAACTGAAGTGCTAGCAGTATCTTTCAGGCAGCAGTGGGGACATGCATGTCTCCTGCTGTTTTCTTGGGAGGGGGTGTAACTGGTGAATCTGTACTTGCATAGCTTGTACAAGGGAACAGCAAAAGAAGATCCAATCTAAAATCCAATACAGATAAGGGAGTCTCTCCTTTACCTTCATGGGCTGTAGATAATGGCACATGTGACTTACACTTACTCTGATATGGGGATGGAGTACAACCGTCCGTAAGTGTAGCTGCAACAGTATCTATAGAAAAACACAAAATCAGATCTACTGTGAGAAAAATCTCTGTGCTGTTCTAACATGAATATCAAAGGTATTAGATGAATGGGCATTGTATTTGAATATTTAGCTACTTTATTCATTAAATTTTAAATTATTTTTAGTTATACAGAGAAGTTTCTTACTGCATATACATAGTAGATATCTGTGACTTATTCTCTCTGTTATCATAATAATTTATATTTGAAGATAGAAAGGAAAAGCTATAAATTACTTTTATTTTTCCCTTTTATGCTTCAGTGTATTAACCTGTTTGGATAATTTATATAATCGAGTTTTCACAAAGGTATATGATTATAAATGCTGTCATCTGCATGACCGTGACTAAAATATGGATGTATAAATATAGACATTAAAACTAGAGAAAAATAAGAAGAGCTGGAAAATTCCTTCCTGACCTCACCCTTCTGGAAATTTCACCAGTGATACTATAATGGCTACTAAAACACTGATTCAGAAATTACAAAGTCATTTGGAAATAAAAGAAGAAGTGATCTGATAGGTGTTACTTTTCTATCTGAGAAATAGTAAATCGATCCTCACAAGAGTTTTGAGAATTTTCGGGACTAGGACATAATTTTCCACACCTTTCCTAGCTTTAGTTATTTATCGCTTTAAGAATGAATGATCACAACCCTTTATAATTTCAAGTTCTTAGCACTTCATAGTCATTGTGGTCACATCTAAATACTTCGATAAAATATAAGGCTGAGAAAAAATCCAACCTTTGATTGAGGCGTCATTCTGATTTGGAAAATGTCTGTCCCTCGAACATTACTCATATTCCCATTCTGTTGTGATCCATGTACTCTACAAAAAAGAAAAGAAACAATACTGAACAAGTTCCTGAAAAAAAAAAACCAAAAACTAAAACAAACCAGGAGCTGAAATAAAAAGTAAATAAAGATTTTATTGTCATTAATAGTCTTCTACAATCTTTGACTCTTGAATGTCACAGAATCACAGAATCACAGGGTGTTGGTTTAAGCCCTGCCGGGACCGGAGACCACATTGCCATTGTCCGTCCCCCACTCTTGGACACAAGTAGGGCACAAACCTCGAGTTAAAATAAGAAGAAATTTAATACAATAGTGAAATAAACAATCTGAACAACAACGGTAGCAATGATAACAACAATAAACAGTAATAACAGTAAACAAGACAGAAGATATACAGAGAAATACAGCAATGGTTATGGACAGCCCGCTGTGTGCTCCTCGTCACCAAAGCCACAAAGGAAAAGCTTCCCGTGCTGCTGTGCCGGACCTGACATCAGCATGGTATGAATAACCCGGCTGGAGATCCCTTCCCCCTCTCTCTCTGCTGCGGAAACTTAACCCTATCCTAGCTGAACCAGGACATAATCCACCCCTTTATTCTATACCATCTGCGTCATGTCCAGCTGCCATTTAGCAGTTAACAATAACAAAATAACAATTTACAAAGACACAGCATAGTTCACGGCATGTTCTCACCCAGAATCAAGTCCCCCTGTGGTACACATCGGACCTCTCCATTGTCCTGCATCACCCACCAGGTACACCCAGGTCCTTGAGCAAAAGCAATCCCATGGATGGGTTTGCCTTTGCCTTTGCCTGGCGCAGGACTAAACCAGACCATTTTTCCCAATATATTCCTCATGCGTGCCACAGGGACTTTATCCCATCTACAGCATGAGGAGGTTTTGACTGAGCCGGGCCAGCTCGACTGGCAGATTCTCTTGTGTTGACTAGCCAGGTGGCCTTTGCTAGACGCATGTCCCACTCTTTGAAGGTCCCACCTCCCAGTGCTTTCAATGTGGTTTTTAACAGTCCATTGTAGCGCTCGATCTTCCCAGAGGCTGGTGCGTGGTAGGGGATATGGTAGACCCACTCGATGCCGTGTTCTTCTGCCCAGGCATTTATGAGGTTGTTTTGGAAGTGGGTCCCGTTGTCTGACTCAATTCTCTCTGGGGTGCTGTGTCGCCACAGGACTTGGGTTTCAAGGCCCAGGATGGTGTTCTGGGCGGTGGCGTGGGGCGCTGGGCAAGTTTCCAGCCATCCAGTGGTTACTTCCACCATTGTGAGGATGTGGCACTTCCTGTGGCGGGTCTGTGGCAGTGTGATGTAGTCGATCTGCCAGGCCTCTCCATATCTCTATTTCAGCCATCACTCTCCATTTCACTGGGGCTTCACCCGCTTGGCATGTTTGATTGCAGCACACGTCTCACATCCGTGGATGATCTCTGCGATGGTGTCAATGGTGAGGTCCACCCCTCGATCTCGAGCCCACCTGTATGTTGCATCTCTACCTTGGTGGCCCAAGGTCTCATGGGCCCACCGGGCTATGAACAGTTCACCTTTGCGCTGCCAGTCCAAGTCCACCTGAGCCACTCTGATCTTAGCAGCTTGGTCTGCCTGCTGGTTGTGTCGATGTTCATCAGTGGCCCGACTCTTGGGTACATGGGCATCCACATGGCGCACCTTCACAACGAGGTTTTCCACACGGGCTGCAATGTCCTGCCATACTTCAGCAGCCCAGACGGTTTTACCCTTACATTGCCAGTTGTTCTGCTTCCATTGCTGCAGCCATTTCCACAGGGTATTCGCCACTGCCCACGAGTCGGTGTAGAGGTAGAGCCTCGGCCACTTTTCCCGCTCAGCAATATCCAAAGCAAGCTGGATGGCTTTCACCTCTGGGAACTGGCTCGATTCACCCTGTCCCTCAGCAGCTGCAGTGACCCGTTGTGTGGGACTCCATACAGCAGCATTCCATCGTCGATGTTTTCCCACAATGTGACAAGACCCATCAGTGAACAGGGCATATCGCTTCTCCTCATCCAGCAGCTCGTCATATGGTGGGGCCTCCTTAGCACGTGTCACCTCCTGTTCTGGTGACATCCCGGAATCTTTTCTCTCTGGCCAGTTCGTGATCACCTCTAGTATCCCTGGGCAGCTGGGGTTCCCTATTTGAGCCCGTTGTGTTATCAACGCAACCCATTTACTCCACGTGGCATCTGTTGCATGATGCGTGGAGGAGGCCTTTCCTTTGAACATCCACCCCAGCACCGGCAGTCGGGGTGCCAGGAGGAGCTGTGTTTCAGTGCCGACCACTTCTGAGGCAGCCCAAACTCCTTCATACGCTGCCAGTATCTCCTTCTCAGTTGGTGTATAATTAGCTTCAGAGCCTTTGTATCCCCGGCTCCAAAAGCCTAGAGGTCGGCCTCGGGTTTCCCCAGGTGCTCTCTGCCAGAGGCTCCAGGTAGGGCCATTCTCCCCCGCTGCGGTGTAGAGCATGTTCTTAACCTCCTGCCCTTCCCGGACTGGCCCGAGGGCTACTGCTTGGGCAATCTCCCGCTTAATTTGTTCAAAGGATTGTTGTTGCTCGAGGCCCCATTCAAAATCGTTCTTCTTACGGGTTACGTGGTAGAGAGGGCTCACAATCAGGCTGTAGTTTGGGATGTGCATCCTCCAGAACCCCACAGCACCCGGAAAAGACTGAGTCTCCTTTTTAGAGGTTGGTGGGGCCATGGCTGTTATCCTGTTTATCACCTCCATTGGGATGTGGTGACGCCCATCTTGCCATTTTATTCCTAGGAATTGAATTTCCCTTGCAGGCCCCTTAACTTTCTTGTGCTTAATGGCAAAGCCGGCCTTCAGGAGGATTTCAATTATCTTCTTCCCTTTCTCAAACACTTCCTCGGCTGTGTCCCCCATACAATGATGTCATCAATGTACTGCAGGTGTTCTGGAGCCCCACCTTTCTCCAGTGCAGTATGGACCAGTCCATGGCAAATGGTGGAGCTGTGGTTCCACCCCTGGGGCAATCGATTCCAGGTGTACTGGATGCCTCTCCAAGTGAACGCAAACTGTGGCCTGCACTCTGGCGCTATCGGAATGGAGAAGAACGCGTTAGCAATGTCAGTCGTGGCGTACCACTTGGCTGCCTTTGACTCCAGTTCATACTGGAGCTCTAGCATGTCCGGCACTGCAGCACTCATTGCTGGCGTAACTCCATTTAGGCCACGGTAGTACAGTTAGCCTCCAGTCGCCATTTGGTTTTCTCACTGGCCATACAGGGCTGCTGAAGGGTGAGTGAGTTTTGCTGGTCACCTTCTGGCTTTCTAGTTGACGGATCAGCTGACGGATGGGTACCAGGGAATCTCGGTTGGGGCGGCACTGCCGCCGGTGCACCGTCCTGGTAGCAATTGGCACTCGCTGCTCCTCAACCTTAAGCCGCCCCACCACTGAGGGATCCTCTGAGAGGCTGGGTGAGGTGGACAACTGTTCAACCTCCTCCAGGGCAGCTGCACCAAAAGCCCACCGGTACCCTTTTGGGTCTGTGAAGTACCCTCTCCTGAGATAGTCTGTGCCCAGGATGCACGGGGCATCTGGGCCAGTCACAATGGGGTGCTTATGCCAGTCCTTCCCAGTCAGGCTCACTTCAGCTTCCAGTAGGGTCAGCTGTTGGGATCCCCCTGTCACTCCGGAGATGCAGATGGATTCGACCCCACTGTAGCTCGATGGCATCAGGGTGCACTGAGCGCCAGTGTCCACCAAAGCCTTATACTCTTGTGGGTCTGACGTGCCAGGCCATCGGATCCACACTGTCCAGTAAATCCGATGATCCCTTTCCTCCACCTGGCTGGAGGCAGGGCCCCTCTAATCCTGCTCAGCATCACTCACTTCTTGTAAGAATGATTTACTGGTCCCCTCAAGAGGGGGGGGAACGTCAGACATAACGTTGACCATTCTGTTCTGTCTGGGGGATTTCCAACTGGACACTGGAGCTGCGCTTTTCTTGGAGGACTCCCCTTTTGTGATGGTCTTCCCTTTCAGCTGCTCTACTCATGCAGCTAGGGCAGCAGTGGGCTGTCCATCCCACCTCCTCATGTTTTCTCCATGGTCACGGAGGAAAAACCACAGGGTGCCTCGTGGTGTGTGCCTTCTGCTGCCTTTCTCTTGGGTGGGGAAACGTTTACTTCTAATGGCTGAGACATCAGCCCGTGCAGGTGGAATGTAGGACACGTCCTCTTCCATTTTCTGGACCCTCTGAGACAGTTCCTCCACAGCTGAGACCCAGGAATGCTGAGATGAAGGGAGATTTCCCTCATATTGCCGGAGCTTGCCAACCACTCCATCCACTGTTAGAGTGTGGGTGTCTGTCCACCAGGACACTATTGCCAATGCTTTCGAGTGTGCTTCTGGTGCGCTCTTCAGGAACTTTCACCACATCAGGTGTGTGCAAGGGGCCTGATCTGGGTCCATGGGTGACTGCTCATCGTTCAGATCACCATAGATCATCTCAAACACAGCCAGTTCCCTGAGGTTCTGGATGCCTTTCTCAATGCTGGTCCATTGGCTTAGCTGACATAGGGTATCATCCTTGTAGGGGTGCCTCTCCCTTACACTGAGCAGGAGTCGCCTCCAAAGGCTGAGGGTTTGAGTCTGTTTCCCTATTTCCCTATCAATGCCAGCATCCTTGGCCAAAGATCCCAGCTGCTTGGCCTCTCTCCCCTCCATTTCAAAAGCACTGGCTCCATTGTCGAAGCATCGGAGCAGCCAGGGGCAAATCTGCTCGCCTCCCAGGCAGCCGAAATCTCTCCGCATATCTCGCAACTCAGTTGGGGATAGAGATCGGATGATCACCTCTGGCCCTTCCTCTTGTTCCTGTGCTGGGCCTGGCTCATCCCCATCTCCCACGTTGTGAGCTGACTTTCTGGTATATTTTGCTTTCTGTATCGGGGCGACTGATACCGGCACTGGCTGGCTCTCTGGCTCAGCTGCTGTGCTGGTGGAGGTGACTGATACTGGCTCTGCCTGTTCCCCCGGCCCAGCTGCTGTACCAGTAAGTTCACTCTCAGATCCTGCAGCCCTTTCTCCCCCTTGAGGGCAGTGGGTGGTATTAAAGAGGACACGGTAGGCATGGGCAAGTCCCCAACACATTGCAGGGAGTTGTGTCTCCTGGGTTTTGCCAGCTTGGTAACACACCCTTTCTAAGCACTCCATCAGTTTATCAGGGCTCTGCATTTGTTCAGGAGTGAAATTCCAAAGCATTGGAGGTGCCCACCGACTCAGGCCTTTGCCCATCTTTTCCCACACCCCTTGCCACTCACTATTATCTGACCTCGGGGCAGGTTTCCGGGCACTGCTATTGTTAGAGAAATGCCACATGGCCCAAAACAAGATCTGGCAGACACCCAGAAAACATTGTGCCGCAAATACACTGGTCGGAATGCCCCAAGTATAACTGAAACTCCCCAAATCCAAGAGGATCTCTTCTCCTAGCTCACCCATAGAGGGGGTGAGACCCCTAACAAAAGCCCAGGCAGCAAACAGGTACCACCCCCCCACCCCCGGGTTAAAAAGAATAAATTTAGTACAACAGTGTAATACACAATCTGAACAACAACGGTAGCAATGATAAAAACAATAAACAGTAATAACAGTGAACAAGACAAAAGATATACAGTGAAATACCACAACGGTTACAGACAGCCCACAGCCTGCTGTGTACTGCAGGTGTTCTGGAGCCCCACCTTTCTCCAGTGCAGTATGGACCAGTCCATGGCAAATGGTGGAGCTGTGGTTCCACCCCTGGGGCAATCGATTCCAGAGTACTGGATGCCTCTCCAAGTGAACGGAAACTGTGGCCTGCGCTCTGGTCAGGGTCTGTCCCTTTTTAATTCTTATTTCAGCCCTCTTGTGCCCCACGTTGGTGTGCCAAGAAAGGCTGTGTTGTTTTAAGCCCTGCCAGGACCGGAGACCATGTTGCCACTGTCCCTCCCCCAGCTCAGACGTAAGTAGGGAACAAACCCCGGGCTAGTGTGTCCTGTTTCAGCTAGGATAGGGTTAAGTTTCCCCAGCAGAGAGGGGGAAGGGATCTCCAGCCAGGTTATTCATACCATGCTGACATCAGGTCCGCGCGCAGGAGCATGGGAATTTCTTCCTTTGTGGCTTTGGTCGTGGGGATCATGGGGCTGTCTGTAGCCATTGCGGTATTTCTCTGTATATCTTTTGTCTTGTTTAGCGTTATTACTGTTTACTGTTGTTATCATTGCTACTGTTGTTGTTCAGATTGTTTATTTCACTATTTTATTAAATTTCTTCTTATTTTAACTCGGGGTTTGTGCCCTACTTGTATCCGAGAGTGGGGGATGGACAACGGCAATGTGGTCTCCGGTCCTGGCAGGGCTTAAACCAACACAGTTATAGACACATACTCTTCCATTTGTAAGAGAAATCTGCATTTTGGCCAGTTTTATTTGGCCTTAAGCGATAAAATTTCAGCTTTTGTGGTGTACTGCAGGATAGAGCCAGTCAACCAAACTGAATGCTGCCAGTTTACAGATGGTTCTAATAGCTCTGTCCTCTTAGATTACTTTAATAATCTGTACTAAATTATCTGTAGATGATAACTGCTGTTGATACATACAGTTTGGTTTAGGGACAGCATAATAATTAAGAAATTGTACAAGAATATATATCGTTGAAAGAATCCTAATGTTATTAACCTCTTGAGTTCTTGTAAGAGGCTCATTAGTTTGGCTGGTTATCCTTTCTGGATATCAGATTATTTATGGAATCTGATAATAACAAAAAAGAATCTATTAATAGCTGAAAGCCCATTGTGATCTTTAAACATATTGGCTAATAATGAGTCAGCTTTGGTGGTGACAGTTTTATAGACATTTATGAAACAGCAATCAAAGTTTTAATTAACCTTTAGTTGTTTAATATCAGGCTTTCCATTTGAATGTCCAGTACTCTTTTGTGTCTCTTGCTTTTTGCAAAAGATCTTACACCTGCTAAGCTACTAGACTTCTCTTTATTTCTTACTACTGGATGGCTCTCTTTCAGTTGTCTTTGATAATGTCAATATATTTCCTTCAGAGAAAAAATATGGTGGCATTTCTGGAAAATTTTAGATATCCAGATGATACAGTGATAGTGATATTGAGTAAAATTTATTAATTTTTATATTTTTAGTTGAATAGAAAGGAAAATCCCATTACAGGATAGGCTGCAAAACAACCTATGAGTTTATGTTATGCTACACTGCCTATTAGTGCTGTCTAGAGACCTTGGGATACCAGTTTGAAGGAGGCCCTGAGATTCACTCTGTGGCTGTGAAGCTTAATACCTCACATATATTGCAGCTTTAATGTTCAGGTAATAGAAGCATGTTCAGATCAACTTTACAGTGCATGTAATGTTTGTCCTACTTGGACTTCAATGTAGCATGGATGGGTTTATATTTGACAACTGGATTTGCTGTGCACATACATCACTTTAAGGTGCTATACTAAGGTTCCTTAATAAGGTCTGACAGTAATTTCTTAAAAAACTGGACAGTGGTAAGATCTAGTACAAGCACAGGAGCTTTGTAGTATCAAAGAGAATCACAGTATATTATGAGGTATAAAGGAAGAAAAGGTGTGAAAATAATAACAGGTTTGCATAACAGAAAGAGTTGGCATCGCCACATTAAACAGTACAACGCATAATTCAGATCCATGTTCTTTCACAGACTTTTTCTGTTGAAAGCCATTACACTTTTTCTTCCCAAATAAAAGGATTAAGGACATACCTAACTTTTCTTCCAATCCTGCTAATTCATAGAGGAGAGTCACTTTGGGATATGCTCTGAATACCCAATATGACAAGAAATAAGTATTCCTCCCCTGCCGAAAACCTGAACAAAAAAACAAAGGATAACTTTTAATTTACCTGTTTCGATCTCTCTCCTGTTAACTTTTCATCAGGTTGACTACCTCACACTGGCAGTTGCTGGCTCCTTTCTGTAAATCTTTCATTTATGTGAGGAGTGCCCAAAAGTTTTAATTTTATTCTCACTGAATGATGGCAGCCAACATTACAGAATATGCTAAAGCAATCCCTGTTAACCATATGTTAATTACATCTAGCTTTTGTGTTGGGACTTTGCACCAGCCTTCATCACAGGCCCCTAGCCAGTATAAATTGGCTTAAAAATGCATTTGGTTATGCTCTTCTGCCATCTGGATTTGAAGGAAAATTCAATTCTTAGAACTGCATCAGCACCACAGTCATCTGTTAGCCATGTCATTATCATTGCAATATCATGGATAAAAGCAAATTAGACAAGCTGGCCAAGATGGTAGTAGTAAAGGAGACAGTTCCATGGCCTTTCTGGTAAACTGTTCTTGTTTGGCATTTTGGTCGAAGTGGATGGTACTTCTCTTGCATTCCCCTTCTTCCTAACAGACACCATCCACTTTGCAGCTGTGTTGCGCAGAGGGTGCACAGCAATGTGTGTTATGCCCAAGTCTCTGTAGAAGCCATGGAAAGACTTCTGGGAGGGAAGGTGGCACCATATCTCTGTGTGACTGCCAAGGAAGAGGAGGCACAGGGCAAGAAGCAGTAGGCAGGGATGGTCCTATTGCAAGCAAACAGGTGACACTGAGTATGGGTGGGTGAATGCTATTGCATGGGAAAGCCCTTGCTTCTTTATAGTAAGTATGTGCCATGTAGTGAAATAAAATGTATGAGAAATACTGTATATGAAAGGCTTTGCACAGATCGCGTGTGACCTCTAAAGCCTCAAATAAATTATATACAGTCTATACAAGGATTGATTCAGACTATGAGTAAAAGCACCCTGGGATGGGAGTAACTGGCCTGGAAAAGAAAGGACAAAATTTCAGTACTTCCCATAATACTGCTCTTCCTTAGTAGCCACTATTTTTAACTTCTATTTTAACTCCATTTAAGAGATCATAAGGGAACAAAAATGCTGAGGAGCACTTTGGAGTTGCGGAGAGACGTGATGGCTCATCAAACTGAACAGAGAGAAATAACTGGTGTACGCTGGATGGAAAAAGTATTTTAATTTTTCCAGGGTAAGGAACAGGCAGTACCTGGTACGATGAGTGGCAAGGCCATACAGTGACTGCCAAACAAAGGTAACTCTGTGCAGACACTGATAGACTTTATGAAAGACAGTCTGAAGAACAGAGATGGAGCTTACAGTAGTATACCAGGCAGGTTAGAAGAACTGGAGGAGGATGGGAGACAGCTGACCTAAGAATTTGTTGATACTGCTGAATAAAAGGACATGGAGAGTCAACTCCTAGAAAAGAAGGATGGCCCATTAAGCAGCATAACCACAGGGATATATCAGAAGAAAGACAAGGCTGAAGGAGAATAAACACAGGGACATGTTACCAGTACTGATGATCAAGATGGAGAAGTGAGCAAAAGGTGGTAATAAGGAAGAATCAGTATTAGAAACAGCATGCTTCTAACATGTAAAAAAGCATGCATTTTTCAGGAGAGGAAAGTAAAAATCAAGGAGATGGAGATGGTCAAAGAGTATGCTTGAATATGCCAGAACTAAAGAATGGTGTGACCTTTCTCTTGGGGTCTAATGTCCCCTAGTCACCAGGACTGGGTTGGATATGGATGGAGATCTTTGCAACAAACACACACAAAGTACTTCTGAGGGATTTTAAAAGTAAATAGCATTAAGTTTCCTTTGCTCAGCATAAAAGGGACTGGTGAGCAGAAGAGTTATGAAGGGCAGGGACAATGTGACAATTGACAAGTTTCTCAATAAAATTACACAGTTCCAAGGAACTGAAACACACAGCTGAAATTTGTTAGCCATATAAAGAAAAACAGTGTGAAAGAAAGTAGTGGGCCTGCTGTTCAGTAGACCTGAAACTCCTACTTAATATTGCCTAGACATGGGACCAAGATTAAAGGTAAGTATTCTCTGCTTTCATTATGGATAATGCAATTGCTGGGGGCAAAGGCAATATGCCTACTGGGACTGAAGAAAGTGTCAATTACTGTTCCTGTCCTAGAAACAGTAAGTTAGACAAGGAGGAAAATACGAGCAAATGAATAATGTACACGCACACCAACCTGCTCTCATTTTGTTTCTGTAAACCATAATGTCTATGAAAATTCCTTATCAGTGAAGGAATAATACTTTAACTAATAATACTTAACTGAATATAATTACTTTAAAATTATCACATTAATGAAGGATGTTATTTTACCTTCTATTACATGTTTCTAACTTTTTTCTGCTACCCTGAATGCTGATAAGGATGGGTAGATTCACAATTTCCATTTGTTAAGTGAGTTGGGGTCTGCATATTCATCTGAACCTTTGTGTGAAGTTAACAGTGAAATACATTGCTTTTTATTCCTTTGATTACTAGAATATAACAGAAAGAAATAACAGCACTTCTGTAAGCAGCACTCTGCTGTATATAATCCTACGTAAGTATATAATCTGTACAAAGGGAATTTTCACCCAACTAAACTTTAGAAGTGTTCGTACAGAGGTATTATTCAATGAGAAAAGAAATCCATTAAAGTGATGCAAAGAAAAAGCAAATCATGTTCTCTCAATAACTGGACCAGATAGGATGCCAGTTATTGATTTAGTCTGGGATACTGGAATACTAAATCTTCTGCTGTGTCCAGGCACCGTATATATTTTGGAACTCGCAGGGTGATTTATTTTTTATGTTTAAAAAATAAGAATCCTATTTAAGGGCAGAGACCTATCTTCATGTCGCCATGTTTTGTTTAGCTACTGGGAAGAATTACTGGCTTTTGCTGAAACTTCCTTACATAAGTACTGTCTATTAGATTATTAATATTTTTTCCTACAGGCACTGAAGCA
This sequence comes from Athene noctua, assembly GCF_965140245.1. Lineage (NCBI taxonomy): Eukaryota > Metazoa > Chordata > Aves > Strigiformes > Strigidae > Athene > Athene noctua. Next base: position 64,421,886 of record NC_134077.1, on the reverse strand, counting down.
TTATTATTTTGTGCCTCTCCAGCATGAACAGATGACTTGCCCAAAAGTAGACCTTCTAATTTCTCTTACTATTTCAGAGATAGTAAATACATCCTATGTGTATTTACTATTTTGCAAAATATTTCCAGATAGAAAGGTCAAGCCTCTCACTACATAATGGTGGGATAGGGAAAAAGAACAATGACTGAGAATGTTTGGTTGCTGAAGTCAGTCTGGGGAGCTCAAGAGCAACCTTGGTCCCACAGACAACATTTCATCTATAATATAAATCAATAGAATAGCTATTTCCTCTGCGATTAATGTTGTAAGAATAATAGAATAGTTTTTGTGAAGCATGAGGTCAGAACCACCCCTTAATAAATACTGTGCAACTCACTAAGTACTTGCAGTGGGCTGAATGACCCTCATGTGTTAGGTTACGTTTCCTCTGTCTATTCTGATACCAAGAGGCTTCAGGATGAAGTAGGTCTCCTTGGCCTGGCAGACTCATGTCTTATTAGCACCAACAAAAATGTTCAAAGTGGTGTCTGAGCAAGGCACTAGCACCAAGCTTCCCAAATTTGCCTTAAAAAAATCAAGGTATTTGGCAGGTATGCTGCAATGAACTGCAAAATGCAATATAAAAATCCTGTTAGCACTATATAAAATAGATTCTTCTATGCCAGATAAGTATTTCCAATTTATAGTAGACAAAACCAGAATTATGCACATAGATAATAAGAATTCATAGAGTCCAAGTTATATTCTTGAGTATTCTTGAAGGGTATACAGCTACAATCATCTAGCCCATAAAGCTACAACATTTTAAGAAGTTACTGTCTTCTGTTGCTTTACTCTGCAGGGGGCTAGAGATGACTAAGATTACGTTTGAAATTGCTGCTGGATTATTCAGAAGTTGTCAAGGCATTAACATATAAAATAACTTGGTTCATTGGTACCTTGGATTCTCAGAAATGACACCTTACTGCAGATAAAATACTGAACACCACAAATGGTTTTCTAGATCATGAAATACTGCCAGAAAGCACATGCAGAAGATCAGAGCAACTCAGGGGTCAGATCATTTTGAGCATACTTCTAAAACAGAATACATGGTCAGAAGCCATGTGGACAGGATGCAGGGTTGGTCAGGGGAGATTGATGACAACCTGACACTCACAAGAAACACAAAGTCTTACCTGAGAATAATGAAAAAGCAGTTAGCTTTCAAGATGAGACTACACGTGTTCTACTATTTGTAGCTATACCTCATTCCTTGAGTAAAGTGAAGGCAAATCAACAATAATCTAATGTAACTGATGTCTCAGCAACATATTTCCTTTATATTTTTCACAGCCTCAATATATCACATTGTAGTAAGAGTTCAGACAACTAAAGCAGTGAAATATATTAGTATCAGTTTTGTGCTATTTGTTTCTAGTCTTCACTGGCATATTTCTAACATCGGGTAGTGAAACCAAATTACCTTTTTTTTTTTTTTCCTGTTCTTTACAAGAGATATCTAGTGTTACTGTGTCCGAAAAACACAGGTCAGAATAGAAATAAAATAGTGATTTCTAATAGCTATTTGTATTTGATTTTCAGTTTTTGAGTTCTTAGATCACATTTGGGTCATATTTCTATACTGTTGTGAGGGTTAAAAGTGCTAAAAGCAGTAGAAGAAACAACCTAGAAATTCTTATGCAATCAAAGGACTCCAGAAGCAGCTTTAAGGCAAATAACAGTAACAGGGACCTTGTGGTAAAACTGTGAGAATTGGAAATAATTAAATTTTCTGGTGGAAAAAAAAAGTAATAATTCTCGGCAAACCACTCTAAAAGAATGTTATTTACATTTAAACTAGAACTAAAAATATATTTATAGAAAGTACTATATTCCTCTGTTTTTTGTGAATTTGAAACTGAGTGCGATCTGACAACTGTCTGCTCCACAAATGAGTAAGCATGAAAAGCTCTCTTCTGAACCCTCACTGTCTGACTTCAGAACTTAATTAACTTCTTTTACAGGCTTAAATCAATTCTTATCTTGTGCATTTTACTAGGAAACAACTGCTGAGGAAATTAACAGAAACAAATACATTTATTGAAATTCAGTATTAAAAAAAATCTTCATTCCTGCAAGAATATCTTTTGTTTCTGAATTTATTCCAGATATTTTACTTGCAAGCTGCATTATATTTATAATACTTCTGTTTATTGGAAAATACAGATGTTTATGTAGTAGTTATTCTTAAATATTTTCTGTCTCTAAAGGAAACAATTCTGTGGAGTAAAAAGTGTGTCTAAAAACTTAAATCAACAGACACAGAGTCTCACTTTGTTACTCTAAACTCAACCACAGTAGGAAAGGAAAGTTCAAAGTTACAACTTTACATCGCTGCCAAAATACACGAGCCCTATCTCACTGGACTGAGTCAGTTGAGTCCCACTGTGATGATGGAGTTCAGGCTGCAAGAAGAGTTCATGTTGGGCTGACTCTGCAGTACCACCCTAGAATGCAATGTGCAGTATCTGGTTTGTATTCCCTTGGGTTGGGAATTTATAGCAAACACTACTTCTGGGAACAGTGTTAGCAACTGAAATACTGCAGCACGATGTGGCCTCCCAGTAACGCTTAGCTACTGCCACAGTGCACACAGAAAATAAAAATAGAATCTTGCTTGTTCATCTGAAGTAGTTTCTGAATTGTCAACTTAAGTGATTGTAAATGACTGTAACTTAAATCTGATGGTCAACTGAGACAAACACAAAGACATTTAGCTTAGAATTTCAAGTAAAAAAATCTAGCAAGATAATTGAGGCAAAAGGGATATTATACTGCGATGTCAAAACCCCCTTATCTTAGAGTGGGAGCAAGTATCTCTCCGTCTTAAAAAGCTAGTGCCTGTAAAATAATACATAACAGTAACATAAATACATTGACAAAACTAGAGAAAGTGTTTTAATTCCTGCAAATGTTTTTTCACTAAACTACCAGTGCTTATATTTTGTTCCAATTTGTTTGTTTTCCCAAGGTCTTTTTTTTTTTTTTTTTTCAGACAGTATGAATTGTTAAAGAAAAGACCTGAAAATCATATGCTTTGGCTCTGTTCTGAGCCATTGCTGGGTTCTGATTTATGCCCTATTTAATAATTGTAGCTTTATCAAGGCTAATGCTGTGCACTCTGCTGTGACTTAACCTGACTACACCTTAACCTCTCCACCATGTAAAAGGAGGTAAGCTATACTTAAATGAATTTTGCAGCTTGCCTGAGATATTCATATTAAAAATTCTGTTCAAAATTATCCTATTATTTCTGAATGATAGAAGCTTAAAATGCAGCAATTTTTTTTTAAATTAAAGCTGAAATTCTTATTTAATGAATTAAAGTGCTTATTCTTTTAATGTCTGCAGCCAGAAAATTAGTATGTTCCAGCGCGTTGCTCACCAGTGTGCAATACTAAAACATACTAACTGTTGCAAAACTGATTTCTAATACTAAAAATGGACTGGGAGGTGCTTGCATGTTTGTGGCTCTCGTGTTGTATGCATGTGCATGAATGCAATGGGGTGGTAAGAGTGAGAATGTGTAGGTGTATGTTCTCAGCTGCCATCCCTAGGGTTAGGGAGAGTCTCATCTGTGTCCTCTGCATACTCTACAAAGTTTGGGTGGTCGAGGATGGTGTTGCCCCTTCCAGCAACCACTCCTTGGGTTAAGAAGGGTATCGTGTCTTATTCATTGAGCCTGGGTGGCCATGTACTCTTCACACCCTCTGTCAGGGTAATAGAGCTCAGCTCTCCATTTTCCATACAACCCTTCCATAACCAGGTGACTCTCCCAGTTAGTCTGTGACACAGGCTACACACCACATGCAAGGTCAAAGCTCAGCTCCTTCCTGGTGTTTAATTTTACTAAGAAACAAATTAACAATGAAACAATCAACTCCCAAGACTCAGCTAAACCCACCTCCTCATTTTACTGTAACGCAACCCAATCTGCTTCTGTGAGGACAGCCAACTCTGGAATCTGCTTCCTCCTCTTAATTACCTCCAGCTGTTGGTCCCTCCCTCTAGGCCTTATGTTGCTGGCAGGTGCTATGGGGTGGGGCAATCTTCATCCTCACATCCAGGACACTGTGAACTACCTCCTTCCTCTGTGCTTTGTTCCACTGACATGTCCTAATTTATATTAGTGGTTTGTGTTTTTCATTGCCTTGAAAGTTGCAGTGGCACAGTCTGTAACCTCATTTAAACAACAATGAAAAACCACAGCCACCCAGATTGCAAAGGTAAATGGAAGAGTGACTCCCAAAGGCAATGCTAGAGAGTCCTTGGGCAATATGATGTAGCAGCTCTGGGGAATCTATCCTGTTCATGTAAATGATATTTATATATCCAGCCTACATGCAAGGCATAGCATGTATTAGACAGGTATTGCGGTAAACCAAAGCAAGCTTTCCTATGAAGCCATATCCCAGTGATTTTAATAATTTTTAGGAGCATATTTGGTTCTACTTCTTGTCTTTTCATGGGCAGAGCAGACCTCTGCTACCTAATTCTCTGGTCATGAGATGAAAATTTTGATTGAAACTTTTGATTGAGTGATAAGTGAATCATGTTAGTGGTGCAACTCCAGGTCCCTGTGTCAGTGAATTAAGGCTCCTATGCTGACCTCTTCCAGCTCTGATTTTTTAACTGTTCAAATTCAATTGAATATGTTATAATAATAGGAATGAGGTCAGAAGTAGTATTTTTGCAGTTGGAAAAATTGGGTAGTTTTTTCAAATACTTTTTTCACCAATTTGTTCCATTTAAATGCTCTGCCAGTTCTCTCAGTTATGATAGGTGATCTAATACCAGATATTACTCCCTACAGACTTTGCTGCTTTTATATCCCAAAACTATTCTTCCTACAACTATAATCATGTTATTATTTACGTCTGTCACAAAAGTGAAAAGAATTGCCCCTGCAGCCCTGACTGCATAGGTAAGCTGGCTTATAACTACTCAGCTTTAAAAAATCTTCCAGAAACCTTTACTGAAAGTATTGCTTGAATTAATTGTCTAAATAAGATCTAATATCTTTATAGGGCTATAATACGTTCCTGAGAAACATATAAATTACTAAAATACTGAGGACCTTGCCAAAAACTGCTAGAAATAATTTCAGCAGTTTTGGCTTCTTTTGCTCACCATAGCTGAAAAGCATCTTCCAGAAAGTACCTGTTTGATGATGCTGTTTCCTACCAAACTACTGGTAACGAACAACAACTGTCAACATAAAAATACTAGGAGATAGGCAAATTCATTAGCAGAATATGTTGACACTTCTAATTAAAATCAGAATAGTAATGACATCTTCCTTTTAAAAGTAAATGAGAATGCTCTGTTATGTACTTATGTTTCTTGAGTTCCTATAATGCAGTATTGGGGTTGCCACAATGGATGGAATAATGTTTTATTTCACATTAGATAAGGAGAGGAAACAGACAAAGAGAAAAAAGAAATTATATAATCAGGTGTAGCTACAATGTATTTATAATATGGGCATATTTCAAAGAAAGATGTGGAATTTGCCAACTGCAAAAAAAACCAAAACTCACGCTTCCTGACATGGAGGCAACTTAGGGAGCACTTTTATTTATGTAACTTTCACAGACATTATAAGTGACAAAAGGCATAGCAAGTAGATGTCAATTGTGTAATACATCTCTAATAGACCTCTTACAAGTGGAAAAGCCACAAAAAATTGCATGCTTACTCAACAGTTGTGTATTATTAGGAAAATTTCTGGTGTTGACCCAATTCAAAGTGAATGTTGTTTCATTTGAAAGAAGTGAAATCCAAAGGGAAATATTTAAGCTTGGAAGAATTCTGCCTAACAGTCTCATCCATTTGATAGCCGTAAATGCAGGTGTTCCAAAATACAGATTTGGGAGAAAGGTAGTGTACAAAATTCTCCAAGGCAAAGCAAGGTATCCCAATTCATCTGCAAGTTTTAGGTTTTCTTAAATATTCTAAGAATTATCATGACTTCTGCCTGGGTGTTTAGAGAGTGCCAACTGATGAAATGGCAGGAAAACAAATGTGAAGAGGATTAAACTGTATACAAAAACATGAGATCCATAAAATAAATATCTGGCTATGGCAGTGTTGCTTGTGTGCTTATTGTGGTAACATGTTGTCTACACCAATAACAAGTGGACAAAGTTCTCTTTTTAAGTTGTAAAGTTATAGACTGTGGCCTCTTCTTTAGTGTTGTGTCAAGCTGAGAGACTAGCCCCTGTAATAACTGAATCTTTTCAGTTAAACTTTGAATGACCTTGTACTTGGAGAATGTTTTTAAATCCTGTTTAGTCATTATAGATGTTTAGCCATTAATCCAAGTATATTGTTTTTTAAGTAAGTTTAGCTTCTTGTTGCCCATGTGTAATAAGGAACAAACGGTCAAGGGGACAATGATAAAAATATTACAAAACAGTAAAAAAGACAGTTATTAAAAAGGTGGGGCTGTGGAAAAAGTGAAGGCTACTTACTACATAGTGACTGGATAATTTAAGGGAAAAAAGAATTAAAAACCCTTCAAAGTAAAGACAGGTAAAAATGTAAACATGTTAGAATTATTACATTATGCTTAAGTGAACATGTAATAACACACAAAGATAAATGAAAGTATAAGAACAAGAATATGAGATATACAATATACAAGGGGCTATTAACAACAGTAAAAAATATAAAGGATGTTCTAAGGAGAGACATGGTATTGATCAAGTAATTGTTAAATCTCTTCATTTCTCCATATAACTGGACAGAGAATGCACGAATGCGGTCTCTGACCTTTAAAATTTACATTCTATTTGTTCAGGTAATAAACACAGTCATAGTAAAGATACTTTTATATAAAATTATCTAAAAATAGATATTTTGGTCTTGTAGTAATTTTCTTTTTCTGAGAAGGGACTCCAGAGCTCAGTGTGCTGCTAAAAATAACTTTCATGGGCAAAGCCATCACCAAGGATACTGGAATCTTTCTGTCTGGGCCACAGGTGAAAGGACTGGGCATTTTAATGTATATTTTACATGCTTTGTCAACTCTTTTGCTTCTATGCATAGACACAGAGTATGAATTTTATTTCTTGTCATAGTGGTACATGCAGGGCAACTTGTCTGAAACCTGTGCAAAAGTTACAATGGACGGGTAAAGAAAACACGTCTGTGTGAAAACATGTGTGATATTCCTATAGCAAGATACTGATATTAGTGAAATGCAGTTTAACTAGTGCTTATTTCCAGGCTAAAAAATATCCCGACATCACATTTCAACATCTTCTAGGAAAAATTCTAGTCATGCTTCCCATGTAGGCCACAGGAAACATGGAAAGATTTGCTTTGGCAACACTTTTTAACCCTTTATTTCAAAACCAAGGACTTTGCATATCCTGACTGTAAACCCAGTACATTTATGTACCAGCACCAGCCCAAACATTTAATGTATTGTAACAGTTAGATCTTCCATGTCTTTCACAGAATCATCTAGGTTGGAAAAGACCTTGAGGATCATCCAGTCCAACCATTAACCTAACATTTCAGTTGTAAGCTCTCAAATCCAACTCCGTAAATAATAAATCTGAATAATCTTCCTGTGTGAAAGACAGTTTGTGTGTTTGTGGTGCCCAAGGAGCTATCAAGCCCTACTCAGGTTTCTGGCTCTTGTTCTGCATATGTTAGTACATAGTTCAGAAAAAAAAAATATTACAAAAAGGTATGCTACATCTTACTAAACTAAAACATGCTAGAGCCTCGGGACCCCACAGCGGAACACCCAGAAACATCTGCACTTGCGTTGACACGCAAATCTCTAGTATCACAAAAGCGATAATTCTAGGTGTTTCCACGGCTCGGGAAGGGCAGAAATCTGCAGGATTCCCCGGCATTTGGAAAATCCTGCGCTCAGCACCTTGGCTAGACAGCAGTTGTTCCTACGTTGTGAGGGAAAAAAAAAGGCTCAGATCCCACGCTGGGCAGGCGCTCGCACAGCCCGCCCTTCCAAGGTGCTCGTCCCCGCCGGTGAACAATCACGGGCCGCTCTGGTCCCGACACCGAGGCCCGGCGCCACGCGGACGCGCCGCTCGCGGCCGCTCCAACCCACGGCTCCCAGCGCGGGAAGCGCCGCGGGCAGGGCGCATGCGCGGCCCTGCGCTCGGGCGGGCAAATTCAAAGCTGCCTCTCGCCCCTTCTCTTTGTCGGGGCAGCAGTTGCGCTGACGTCATTGCACCGCGTCCTCTTTCTCTGCGGTTTCCGGCGCTCGCCAGCGCGGTAAGTGCAGCTGAGAGGGGCAAAGTTTTCATGTGTGTGGTTCACAGCACCGTTTCTTTCCCCTTTCCCTCAGGAGCGGGCGCGCAGGGGCTTTCCGCACACTCTCCGCCAGGCGCGGACCTTCTTCTCTCCCCGCCGCCCCCACGGGGAGGGCGAGAGGCTCTCACCACGACGCCGGAGATGGCTTCGGGGCGCGCCGAGGCGGCGGCACCGCGGCTGGCAGAGCTGCAGGGAGAGCTGCGGAGTCTGGCGGAGGAGCTGAGCCGCTGCCAGGTACCTAAGAGCGGGGCCGTCCCCCTCCGGGCGCGGCGGCGGAGGGCGCGGAACGGCGCGGCTGGGGTCGGGCGGGCACGTCCCGCCCTCTGGGAGGCTTCTCCTGCCCACGGCTCGGAAGCACCGGGCCTCGCGTGGGCCCGCGGGTTCGCGTCCCGGTTCCGCGGGACCCAGAGGGCAAGGAAGGGAGCGGGACCCCGACCCCGGGCGCCCGGCCCGTGTGAGGCAGGAGGGCCGGGTGGCCGCCGCGGCGGGGCACCCCGCGGGAGGATTCGTCTCAGCATCCACACGCCTTCGGCAGGCGCCGCGCGGCGCGGGCTGCGGCACCCACCTGTTGGGCGGCGGCGGTCCCCGGGTCCGGCGGGGCGGCCCTGCCGCCGCTCTGCAAGCGGGATCTCCGGGCACGCTGGCTGGCGCCTCCACGAGGGCGGATCAAACCGGCCCCGGGCTCTTACTCTGATTTAAAAGCAAGCACTTGGCCTGAAAGCTTTTTCTTTCTTTCCATCCTCGTCACCCCTGCCCCAAAAAGCCGCCGCTTCTTTGGTTGATGTGTAATGACAAGAGCAATGAGGTGCTGCCTTGTGCAACTGTTGGAACAGTGAGCAAACGGAGGGGTTTTATAGAAATGTAGGTCTTGAAGGAACCTTTAGAGGTCATGTAATTTCTCTGCCAACTCTGCAGCAGGATTAAGTATACCCAAGCCATTCCTGGGAAGGAGGGCTTTATGAATAATTGCTACTTGCAGAAGTCCTAGCAGACTATTTCCCTTAGTAGGTTTCCTTCTCTTGTTTTTCCCATTGGTTGTTCATTGGTTATGTTTAGGTGTGTTTCATGAAAATAACACGATGTTGGTAATATGAGGTCTTGTCATAGAAATCTATGCTAATTCTCTGCCAAACAAGTAGATTACACCTAAAAGATACATCAGAGAGGAAAGTGACATCTAGTGCCGTGGTTGCTTTCTCATTTGCTTCTGGGTAGCAAAACCAGTATTTTCTTGTGGGACATGGTCTCGTTAAATCCACAAAGGCCTGGGCTGAGGTAGTCGTATCTGTGAACAGAAAATAGCATCTGCATTAGAGTCAGTAGCTGTTTGTTGCTTCAAGCAGCATTGGTATACCTGCCAACTGACACTGGATTTCTGCTGTGGGTAGAATCTAGTCTGCTTGCAAAAACTTGTTGCATAGAAGAACTATGAGGAGAGGGAGCTGTCAATAAAAATCCTGTTTAGAAATACTGAACAATGAATGATTTTGGGATATCTTAAATGTCTTGTGGGAGAATTTTAGAACTCTTTATAATGATAATTTGGTTAGTATCCTCAGAATGCAGATGTGCAGTATCAGACAAAATTTGGTGGAGACTGAAGGCTCTGTGCTCTGCTCATTTGCTAGTTGGACATAAATTATATATTACTGAAACTTAGTAGCATAAAATATTTTTTGAAGATCGTTATAAATAATAAACTTTGAAGTACAGTACAAATCTGAATTTTTAATCGCTTTGATAATGTAACTTGATGTACACAAATTGTAGTTAAGTATCTGATTTCCCCTTTAGATTCATTCAATTACATGTGCATTTCTACTTGTTGCTTGATGAACCTATTCCAATAGTTTTGAATTCAACAACCAGAAAATACTTTTAATGTATTTCTTTTAAGTCTTATGCATAGTATCTTGGCATTCTTGTGTCTTTGTAGTGTATCAGACCAGATAGTTTTCTAGGAGGAAAGAAACCAAAAAAGAATATGAAAGTATTTGAAAACAGAACCCAGTCAGTATTCATAATCTGTCCAGCTCTAGGTAGAATCCAATGCATACAATCCTTTTAACAACAGGGGATGCATGTCTTCAGGATTTATTTCAGGTTATTCATAAGATAAAAAGGAAAGCGAAGCAGTAATCTATAAGCAGAGATCCTTTTTAGAAAGCACTGCTGTATAGACATCTACATGATTTACCGTTTTACTAATCCATCAATAAATGTAGAGATACATGTTTAAGTATGTGTATGTTACATAAAGAAGGGGGAAAACAGAATTTTAATAAGAGGTGATAACCTAGTCAATTATGCACCTTTTCCAATGTAAGTTTTATCTAAAATAATTAACCTTTTTGGAACTTCTCTGAAGTTAATCTGAATTTGGATGTGAACTAAAACAGACTTCACTAAGATTCTTCATCTAGTTGAAAAGTAACTGATAACATTATTCAGGGATGGTTAATCCATTTAATCGTATTTCATATGAAAACTTTGTGCAAAGGCAAGCCATTTGAAAATATATATATGGGCAGTGTTAATACTGTACTTTTCTAATTTCTTCACAGTTGCAATACAGATTTTTTACTGGCCAATTAAATTCCTCTAGTGGAATTTTATTTCCTCTGCTGTAATTTCCTTAGTTTCATTTGGATGTAACATCTTTGGTTCTTAAGTCATTTGTAGGTCTTAATCAGAACTGTTAAACTGTTTAAGTTGGAAGACACCTTTTGAAAGCATCTATTCCACCCCATGCTAGAACAGGTTGCCCAGGATGGTGTCCAGACAGTTTTTCAGTATTTCTGTGGCTGGAGTCTGTAGCCCCTCAGGGCAACCTGTGCCACTGTGTAAAGATCCTCACAGGAAAAGTGTTTCAGCTTCTATTAAGATTTTCCTTGTCTTATGTTCTATTCTGTTGGGTAAAGTTATCTGTTTTGGAGACTTAGCAGGCATTTTGTATAGAAATGTCGTGTAAACATCTTTTAAAAATATATTAGTGCAGGTGTTAGCTTTTAATCCAGCCACTGGATAAAATTTCCTAAATTTGTTTTTTTTTTAAATCTTCTGTTATATTCAGACACATAAAGTGCACTTCCAAACCACTCTTCCAATTGAAATTTGGTTTAGTAGTTTAACAGTGTACCAGAACTAAAGGATTAGCCTTAAGTATTTGTTTAGGCGTTAGCCTTTCGGATTTTTTTTTCCCCACCCCAAGAAAAAAAACCCATTTGTCAAACGATTGAGACTGAAATTTTTAATTGCTTCTAGGGAAAACTCTAAATGAGGTTATAGAAATAGAGATATATATATATCCACAGTTATCTAGCACCTGAGTAAAATATGCCAAGTTTCTTTTCTACTTCTCCACCCCTTTTGCACTATTATATTCACTGTCATATAAACAGCATTTTGGAATCAAAGTGTCTCCACAGGGAACTGGAGTCCATTGATGATGTTGGGTCCATTGGTTAAATATATGAAAGCCTTCTCTGGCTAGTGAAGTTCCTGTATCTTAGTGGAAATTCTATGATTGCTACCTTTGCTCTAACTACAAGTATTGCAGGCATCTACTTTTGTAGATGCTACTGTTTCCTCTTCTGCAAGAGGATCCTGGAGTAGCTGACCCCTTTTCTCATCTGGGATGGTGGCCTTTATGTTCAAACATAGGTTCTTTTTCTTCCTTTACATTTCTTGTGTCTTTTCAGGTATTGCTTCCCACCAAGTGCCTACAGAGCCAGATATGGTATTTTGAAGGTTTCCTCTTTTTTTTTTTTTTTTTTTTTCCTCTGTTCTTTTCTAAGGCTAAGATTCTGCTGCTAAATCTTGACATCAGCAGCTTGGGTTTGTGTTATTTGGTATTTTCTTTAATACTCCTAAAAACACTGTGGGAGCTTGGATCATAATAAGTGAGATCTTGGGGGGAGGGCCTGTTAAAAGTACAACAGTTTTCTTGCAGTGACTCTCAGTACTGATGTCTTGTAATTCTTTGATGGAATTTGGAGAAATGAGAAAGCCAAATTAACAGTCTGAAGTTCACAAATTGTCTGCTGAGGAGACTTACATAAAGCTGTAAAAGTAATAAATCTAAAGCATGTTTGCAGCTATTATGCTGTGTTGGAAAAATTATTGTTGTGTCTGCAGTAGAGCATTATATAATTATTTTGATAATCAATAAATGACTTCTAAGTGCTCTTCTAATTTTACTTGAAAATTACTCGAGTAATTGAGTAAAAGAAAACAAGTGCAAAGGAAATGGATTATTTTTAAAAAATTTGTTCTTTCCTTTGGGACCTTGTTCTATTTCTGTGGCTGGGTCAACGTTGTTGGGGGCAGTGGAAAGACAAAGGTTGAATAGTTTAGTTATAACACATCTGATCTCTGTTACTTGCTTTAACTGCTGCATTCTATTTTAGGGTTTTAGGCTGCTGCCTATCACGTTAGTATCTCAAGACTCTTCCGTGGAAAATCTTCAACACTTATGTTCTTAATACTCCCCGGAGTTTTTGGCTGTGCTTGGTGTTTAAAAGACCTGGTGGTTTTTTTACCCTTGTCTTGTTTCTCCCATGATTCTATATTTTTTCGGGGGCAGATAGAGGTGCTGGTTTTGCAGGCATAGTTGCTTCTTGTAAAGAAAATCAGTGTGATTTGATGGTTTCTGTTTTTTGTGAGGGGAATGATTTGTTGTATCTCTGGAAGCTCATTCTGTGAGTGGAGTTTCTGGATCAAGAGTATTTTTATTTAGCTTTATGTGCTTTCTATTTAATCTTGTGTATTTCTTTAAACCACATGGTGACTCTATTTTAAGAATTGATTTATAGTATATTCCGTTGTTGGTTTTTGCAGTACTTTTTTTTTTTTCACAGAAGATACTTCATTTGGTGCAAAATAACGTGTATTTCTAAAGGAGAAGATATATTTGGTGTCCTAGATCTCGCTCTCAAATGCTGAACTACAAATGCTTTCATGCCTCCTATTCTGTAAATAAAAAGATAGGAAAGGTTCTTTAAAGTATCCTGTGGTGAGAAACTTCATCAGATCCTTGTTTTGAACAAGACAGTGTTATTTGAGACTGGGTTTTTCACATACAGTGGGTGTCTTATGTTGCTGGAATAACAAAGAGTTGGAAGAAGCGAGCACATCTTATGTTTTTACTAATGCTATTGGTGATGTTCACAAAAGGATTTTGGTTTGATTAGCTTAATCTCATATTTTCCAGCCTAGGATCTCTTTATTGGCTGAAAGTGCTGGTTTGGGTTCAAACAAGTGTTTTAACAGTTTGCCCATTATTAGTTTTCAGAAAACCCAACAGTCTTTATTTTATTCATTGCAGCTTTGATTTCAAAGGTAACATTGCATCTCTCACTGCTAAAATAAGGTCGTATTTTTCTAAATGAGGACTCATTTTTATTTTTGTGGTTTTGTAAAAAGTAGGAGTACCCTATCTTTTTTTTTTTTCTGCAGTTACATATACTATTTTTAGGGAGCTCTTGTTAGTGTTACCTTCTGTAGCTCCTGTGCTTTTCCTGTCAATAATGGTTATAATTTCTACTCTTTTGCTATGTTAGGAATTAAAGGTGTACATAGCTGTGACGAACTAACAGGTCTCTCAAAAGTACTCCATTATATGGTACTCTGCACAGTTTATACCCCTGACTCAGAATGTACAGTGTGTTGGCCACCAGTGGTCTGCAGACCATAACGTTTAGTCAGAGAAACCATGCTGCTGCTTATGATTTTCAATTTAAAAGTGCCATTTATGGATTAAAAAATGGAAAATTCTTCATCAGTCAAAAAGTTAGAAAGTGATTGATAATCTAAGTGTTCTGCAGCAGATTTGCCAGTAGAATTTCCACAGTTTCTGTCAAAAGGTGATAAATACAAATGGAAAGAAAGACATCTTCCTGTAGTTGCTGCTACTGTTGCTCTTCTTCATTGTCAGGGATTGAAGTCTGTAAAAATGGACTGTGTATCCATAAGCGTTTTTGGGGAGAAGAGGAATAAGGGTGGTGGGCTGTTACTTCGTGGAAAATGGAGTGACCAGGGCTTCAGCTGCTGCTGACTTTGTTTCATGTGTTGTTTCCTTCTTACTGTGAAAAGCTGTGGATAGACCTGTTTCGGTCTTCATGTCTTATTTTATACTGTGTTTGCAGAAAAAGAACAGTGCATTGTGGACAGCTGGACTGTCTTGTTTTGAACATTTTGTGGGTCAGGAAGGGATTGTAAAATACTTTATTTGTTATCACTAGCATTGATATCAGATAGGATTGCTATAGCAAACTCTTCTTAGGGAAAATATTTCATTAGCTGGAAAAACAGATGCATTCTTTCATTCTAGGCCAGTTTAATACCCAGGACACTCATTGAAAATCTAATGTAGCCATGATAACATTGATTTATAAGTAGTTTTAAATCTATCCCTTTATTTACAAGTAAATTTGAAAAATATATTAAATAACAAACCAGAACATTGAATTGTTTCATGATACATGAATAGCTATTTGAGATGCATGTTGATTGTACATATTAGAAATGTTTTTAAATCAACAGCTGAGAAATGAAACATATTAAATTTAAAAAGTCATAGCTCTTCCTTAGTGATATGTTTTTACATTGACTTGCTTCTTACTCTTCTGACTCTGTGACTGAAATTTAAATGTTTGTGAACTACCAGTGTGAGAATTTGAGTGTGTTTGTATTTCTTCTAGATGAATTGTCAATATCCATACTGTTCTTTGAAAAAGGGGAAAAGTGTTTAATGCTTCCATTCATTAAATACTACTTTCTTGTATTAGTGATTAAGTTAAGACCACATATTTATTGGTGCCAAGGGATGCCAGCTGTTTAGTGCTTTGGGTGGTTTTTTTTGTATTTTATACTCTTATATTTTGCCATAAGGAGTCTAAATCACATGAGTCTGATTAGTACAGGTGTTGTTAACAAAGGCTTTACTCTTTATATATTACAGACAGAAGTAATGTGGTTGACTAGCTGAGTTTGTTTATTTTCTTTTGCTTTTTTTACATTTGACAAATTTAGCAAATCAGAATGAATTCTTTCATACTTGGTCTTTCCTTCTGAAAGGAACTTGTTTGGAATATCTGAGTAAAACTGAACATACAACGTGATTTAAAGCAAATATCTTTCTAGAATTTTTTAATTAAGTAGCTACCTATTCACAGTATGTCTGTGTGTAAAGATTTCAAATTGCACCCAGCATGTGAGTGGGAATCTAAAATTTAGTGTAGAGATCACAGAGTCATGGAATGGTTTGGGTTGGAAGAGACCTTCAAAGTTCAACCCCCACGTCATGCACAGGGGTGTCTTTCAGTAGATTAGGTTGCTCAAAGCCCTGTCCAAGCTGACTTTGAATGCTTCCAGTGATGTGGCATCCATGTGCCTGTTCCAGTACCTCACCACCCTTGTCATAAAAAATATCTTCCTTATGTCCAATCTAAATCTACCCTCTTTCAGTTTAAAACTGTTGCCCTTTCTTCCTGTCACTACAGGCCTTTGTAAGAAGTGTCTGTGTTTTTATTATAAGCCCCCTTTAGGTATTGCAAGGCTGTAATCAGGTCCCTCAGGAGTCTTTTCTTCTCCAGGCTGAAAAACCCCAGCTCTCTCAGCCTTTCTTCCCAAGAGAGATGTTCCAGCCCTGTGATCACTTTCATGGCCCTGCTGTGGACCTATGCTGACAGGGCCATATCTTTCTGGTGCTGGGGTCCCAAGAGCTGGATCGAGTACTCCAGGTATGGTCTCACGAGAGCACAGAGGGAAAATCTCTATTTTTATTGACCTGTTGGGCATGTTTTCATTGATGAAGCCCAGGATACAGTTGGCATGCTGGGCTGCAAGTGCATGTTGTTGGCTAACATTCAGTTTGTCATCCTCCAATATACCCAAGTCCTTCTCCGTAGGGTTCTTCTCAATCAATTAATCCTGTTACTGATGAGTCTGTATGGACATTGGGGATTGCCCTGACCCAGGTGCAGGACCTTGCATGTGGCCTTGTTGAACTTCATGAGATCTGTGTGTGCCCAGTCTTCAAGCATGTCAGTGTCTCTGGTTGGCATCCCTTCCCACTGGTGCAGAAACTGTACCACTCATCTTGGTGTCATCTGCAAACTTGCTGAGGGTGCATCCCTCAATCCCACCGTCTCTGTCATTTATGGAGGTGTTAAACAGTATTAGTTCTGGTATGGAATCTGGAGGGACACCACTAGTTACTAGTTTCCATTTGGGCATTGAACCATAATTTTAACTTCCTGGACAGGGCCATCCAGCCAATTCCTTATCCATCTAACGGTCTGTCCATCAAACCTGTATCTCTCCAATGAAGTGGCAAGAATATTGTGGAGGACTGTATCAAAAGCTTTACAGAAGTCTAGGTAGGTGACATCTGTAGCTCTTCACTTGTCTACTTATGCAGTCACTCCTTTGCATAAGGCCTGATTAATCTAATGGTACAGTTTGCCCTTGGTGAAGCCATGTTGTCTGTCTCTAATCACCTTGATCCGTGCCTTGACATAGCTTCCAGGAGGATCTATTTCATGATTTTACTGGGGACTACAGTGATGCTGACTGGTCAGTAGTTCCCAGGGTGCTCCTTTTAGCCCTTTTTAAAAAGGGGTGCGATATGCTCTTTCCTCCAGTCACTGGGGACTTCATCTGACTGCCATGAGATAGGCATGAATGAAAAGGTACCTTTTATGGGAACAACAACATATTACTGTTTCTCAATAAAGGAAGTTGCGTTTTATGTGCAGAGAAGTAGGCTCTTGCTTGCAGTTTTTCCAACTGCACTAAGGATGCCTCTAGAACATGCAACGATATCTTTGTTTACTGTGTAGTTACAGATTCAACCTGGAGGAGAATGGCTTTAGCAGTTCTGATTTTTGCATCAAACTGTATTTTGATACAGGAGGAGCTATGTTGTTCTTAGAGAATGACTGCAGATTATCTTGTTCTTTAAGTGTGCACTGTTTCAACTATTTCAGGTACTGTTTAGCTCATGATTTAGAAAATACACAAGGATTCTACAATTTGTCAGCAGTTTCACAGAATTTGGAAAGTATTACAAAGTCATTTCAGGCAGAGTTGACACAATGGACCCACATTCTGCTTGACTAGTCATGGTAATTCCGAGTGAATATACCCAAATGTATGCGCATGGTTATATTGTCTGTAAAGTAAAACTACTTGTGCGTTCCTCTATTCTCAAATGCATTGAAAAATCTAAAATGCATTGTGATTACATTAATCCAGAGCATTATATTTAAACAAAAATTAACTGTGAGGCCTGTGCTGAAACTTTTAAATTATCCTGTGCTCTCAAATAAGTGATTGAAGTCTTAAAATAACTCTCAAAAGCGTAGCACTTCTAGAAGGCAGTTATGTGACTTAGAAAATTCATGTCCTATTCCATTCTGTGCATCTTCCATCCATATTACTTTAATGACTATGGTTAGTTTTAATTGAAGTAGTTTAGGTATTTATAGCTTGAAATGAAAGCTCACAGATGAGTTATCCTATCCTTGATCTATAAAGGGCTTAAAGCATACCTTTGCCTCTGGAACTGAACTCTGCTTTCTGATATCCTCTTTTCTTTGAAAGCAGTTCTTACATCAGCTATGTGTTTTTGATATTGAGTACTCAGAAAAAAGCAGTCATTGGTGTAACGGCTGTACCAGTGTATGAAGGTATGCAGAGCATCCTGATTGTGCATTCACATTTGGTGAATGAAAAACAAAGGAAGTAATTTACTTCTATCAATTTAGTAAAGGTGGTATTGTGTGTCATAGGTCCATGTATATCTTATGACTTCTTTCTACCATTTAACATGTTTATTCCTGTCCTGGTCTCCCGTGGTGGTACTGATCTGACTTCTGTGTTGTTAATTCATTGATTTATGTCATGATGGGCCAGAAAATATCTTGCATTTCTTGTCCATTGATGCCACAATGTGTCAGTTATTTATGTCAATTAAGAACATGTAATAAAATTATTCTGTTAAGTGCATGCTGGCTTTTGATCTCACTGATGGACTAATCTGGCAGTCCGTTTATGAAAATCATGTGTAGTGACAGCGTCTTTTGGTACAAGTCCCATAGCATTTTTGCTCAGACCGCTATTACTGTATCAGCATTGTAACACAATAACTTTATATTATTTTTATGGTGCCTGTTTGCTTTCAACAGAGTTCTGAGTAAGGATGGGGGTGTGTGTGTATTTATCTGCATACAATTTTTTTATATTCTATGTATAAATGTAAGTAAAGGAGTACACCGTCTTTTTCCATTTTTGATTCAAATATATCTTTGTTGCCAAAACTACCAACAGAGACAAGATGATAGGAAATTCTTTAGATAAAAAATTATGGTTGGAAAATACATGGAACTTTTTCTAATATCATAAAATTACATCTTGGTTGCAAATCCCTTATACTGCAACATGAAGGAATTGGGAAGGAAGGGGGGTAGGTAACACTAGTTTGCTGATGGCATCTATTTTGAAGCTTTCGGTCTGGTCGGGTCACACACAGCCTTCTTACAAATCTCTACCTAGAAATTAGATGTAATAGTGCATACTATACATGAGTGACTTCTGTGAATTTGAAAATAACCTCATGTTATCTTTAGAGCCTGGTGTGTATAAGGCACAAAGTTTTCTTGTGACTTACTGACCAGTCTTACTAGCTAGTGACATTTTCGGTGGTTGAAAAGCATAGCACCTCAAAGATAGGTTCTGTAAAGTGTAGGAGTATTCTGTACTGTGACCACTCAGCAGGACTGGATGGGTTGTAGAGAGAATGCCTCTTATTTAGGAATATAATACGTGACTGGAAATCACAAAGAAACTGGCACAGCAGGATCAAGAGAGTCTGTACTGGCAGCATACAACAGTGTAAGTTTAAAAATCTTGTGAGACATCAAGAAGCAAGTCATTTGTATGTAAGTAATATATGTCAGCTTGATTAAAGGCTCGATCTCTTTAGTCAGAAGTACACTGGATGTTACTGGAGTCCAAAACAATCCATATTGAACAGTTTTCTTGAAGACGTGTCAATGCTTATACCAGTCATGTTATTTCATGCTTTTTTTTTTTCGCCATTCCATATAGTGTTTTGCATTTCCATACCAATTCTTCCAGCCTGATAGTCACACATATTTCAGTTTGAAATATTCACTTCATAGTACAGAAAATTGTCAGTATCTGATTATTACAGATTTCTTACTAAATATTAACAGTAAACCAGTATCTCCCTTTGTCCTCCCAACTGTTTCATTTTCTCTTTTGGGGGTATCTACTGATTAAAAAAACAAAAATGAGAGTTTGTGTCCTTTGCTTTTCTAGCAATTATTGGGGGGACGGGACGGGGACAGTTGGGGAGGATATTGGTTGTTCGAGTTTTGTGGGTTTTTTCTTCCCTGTTCTGGGGGTGTTCTCTTCCGGATTTCAGAACATGGTAACTTCCTAATGAATAAATAATAATTTGTAATGCTAAAAAATGGTATAATATGAACACTACTAATAGTTAACATGTTTTGGAATAAATACATCAAAAAGTCCTGATTTCAAACTGTAGGTAACTGAGATGTTTGATGTATGAGTTTGCTATGAAGGAGGAGGTTTCTCAGCTTACCCTTGTTCTTAACACGGTGCATGATAGACATGTAAACAATAATTAAACCTACCTATAAATTTATTACCCAAACTGTCATGAATATATAGTTCTTGCAAGCAAAAAAACCCCCACTGCTTATGCTTTTGGCACTCCTCTCACTGCTAATTTAAAAGCATTTCCTATAACAATTCAGTATCACTAAAGAAATGCCAGCTAATATATAAAGTGATGTAAAAATAAAGTGATGTAAAAATACTCAAAACACTCTATGTTTATGTCACTTTTAAGTTTCCATTTGACAAATAGCTGTATGCAATATTGATACAGTTTTACATACCTTTGATCAAATGTCCAGAGTGGTATTTATGCTTGGATTTCTCTTCTAAAAGGAAATTATATTGTTTGAATGTAAATAAGACTATTTGTCTTTCCCTGCTTATAAGCCAGAGGGATTCTTTGTTTTGTAACTCACACTAATGTTTAATAAATTTAATGACTCCACTTGCAAGCAAATACTTTTGCTCTTGCAAGTCATGCCATGTAGCCTTTGTCAGTGGCTCATGTTATGTTTGTCACTGCTTCTGAGCTTGCTGCTGTTAAAAATAAGTGGAAAACAAAAAAAAATCCAGTTAGCAAAGAACACATTTAAGGCCTCAGGTTCTCTTCACTTCTGTATGTCTTTCAGTGTGATGATGAACTACAATTACTTTCTCTATAGGTTGAGGGAAAATCCCACTTTTCAGGGGATATTCAGTACACTGTGTTTTTTTTCTTTCATAATTCTTTAGTTCTGGTGTGCAAACTTGATTGCAGTGTGAGCATCTTTATCTGACATTAGATGTGTTGTGAATAGTCTTAGTTTTAATGAGTAATTTTCAATAACTTTCAAATGACATCTGTATTCTGCCTTGTGTATGTAAGTTCTCAGCTGTTCAAGGTACACTCTTGCTGACCTCCTGAGCTATTAACATACACCAAAGTAGGCTGAATGTTCCTTGGGTATGCTGAAGATTGATACATCCTAGGCCTTGACAGCTGCAGTGTTTTTCTGTGCCAACTTCAGACAGTCTAAGCAGCCCTTTTTTGGAAGAAATTGTTTGGCTCCCAAGACCATTCAGGGAAAACAGCCTTACCAAGTCCATTAATTGTGCCAACAGCTTAAAAAGACTGTTTAAACTTATTTTCATTGTAAGACTGTAATAATTTCTGGCTAATACACATTCTGTTGTAGAAAATGTTTAATTAGAGATTTAAATGAAACTATGTTAGCTATTAAAATGTTTGGCATATTAATGAGAACTAAGTCGCATTTTATGGTAACTTACCATTCATTGAGTGATGTTTTACTAATGTTTTATTCTCATAATGAGAAATTTTGTACACTTCCATGTAAACTTTCTTTTTATGTAGTAAAATTCACAGACTTTTAACTGCAGATTATTTTTTTACTGGTAACGTGCCTTTATATCCTTATTCTATTGGCAGAAGTCCACTGCTTTGTTTTGTGTACATTTACGGAAATACAAATACGTAGTGAAATGCATTTGTTGTTTTACATTAGAATATCTATTGATAGAACTACAGCATTGCTTTATAGTTCTGTGTGTGCTCATTCATAGGTTTTGGTAGTAACTTTAAATACCCATTCCTACCATCATCAAAAATAAATAGCATTCATTGAAATGACCTTGTTTTGCAGTTCTGGAAATTCCAGTGATTTTTCACTTGTCTCCAGATGGTTTGGGAAGGTTTTTGTTTTGTTTGTATTCCGTGTGTGGTGGTTTTATAGGTTGGGTTGTTTTGGTTTTTTTTTTTTTTTTTGGACACAATTTAGCCTGTTTGTTTAGCCGTTTCTTTGGAGTTTTAGTGCACACTGTTCACATTTAATATTCCTTAGTGTAAGCAGGCCTTTTTATTTTTAAGTTAGGATGACTTTTTCATTCCTACTTCATCTACTGTTCTTTCAAAACAGACAGAACTGTTGCAGCACTTAGTTATGTAAGAAGTGGCAATTTCACTGAAACAGGTACAACTTGGAGTTGATTTTACTCTTCCTTGGACAATTTTTGAAGTAGTCTGTGAATATTTATAGGTGTTTTGAGGTTAATCTGAACTGTTTAGTCAATCAAAAGAGAACACTTATACCTGAGTATCTGTGTCTCATGGTTGACAATACATTAAAACTTTATATTTAATATATTCTCGATAAATCAATTTCTGGGAGGCTTGGCAAAGTTTAGGTAGAAACTAGATTGCCGGAGACTCGGTACATGCTGGATACTCAGCAGAAATCATGGGAGTGATGTGAACATTTTCCTCTTCTGTGTTGTACATATATATACTTTATATATATTTGTTCATTAGGAACAATTCAGTATATGTTATTGTAATTTTCCCTTTTTGTCATTTTTTGTAATGGAGGGATGCTGAAAGTTGTGCTCTATTCTGGCTTCTTGTGATGCCTTGTGCTGTTCCCCATCTGGGACCTGGAGCATGTAGGGACCTGCAGGGTAGGACAACAGGCACTGCTGCTTGTAGCAAGTCTTGTGGTATTTGATAGTGCTTCTTGGAGTCATGCAGAAGCCCATGTGTCTCAGTTCTAATAAATAAATAAAGAAATAAGCAGAGAACCCAACATCTACTTCTGTGGTCTTGTATATAGGACATTAAACGGAAAAGCTGTGCGAGCATCATGGTAAGCAAAGCCAAATCTTTAAACAAGGAAACCAAACTCAACTGAGCAAAGCTTGTGAGCTCAAAAATCATCATGAGAAACTTTGTTTGTCTGGCTTAAGATTTTTGAGTGTTTGCAGGTGGAATACTGTTGGCACTTTGTTATATTTGGACTTCTCTGTGCTGTAATGACTTCATGGCTCCTAGACTAATTTGTTGGTGATTTTAAGTAGTTTAGTGTAAAAATACACAGTGACTTGTGTATTAAAGGTATTAAAAATATTCAAGCACTATTACCAGTTCAGTTCTGCTTTCCATATTGCTGATTAACTGAGATATTTGAATTAAAATTATTTTAAAATTAGAGTTAGGCGTAGTTTATTAGATACAGTTGTTTAGTCCTCCATTATGGTTCAGAGATTTCCTTATACTTGAAGTGCTGTCATTCAGATTGTAAGAGCTACAGACTTACTGTCCTTCTAAATAATTGCAAAGAAATAACATTTTCATTTTCTACTATTTATTGAGTTTTTGTTTGGCCTTGTTTTCTTATTTGCTGTGCTCCCAGCATAAATACATGTTAAAATTATTTAAAATCTGTGTTCTGTTTAAATCCTAATGCTTTTTGGAAGCCAGCAGCAGTTCTTCCAAATCTGAAAAACATTTTTATTTTTCATTCTGTTCCTGTCTTCAGAAGAAGCAGTAGGTCATGCCCGATTCACAATGTACACACATTGTGATTTTTTTTATGTCGCATGGTAATACATTTTCAGGAGATGGTGGCTTTTTTGAGGACACATGAAAAAAAGTACACACTTTTTATGGTTTTTCAGACTAGATACATAGAAATCCAGGATATTAAGTTACATAAGGTGATAGCACACAGTGAGGGGTTGTACTTGTTCGTTGGTTTTCTTTTTTAAAAAAGGGTGAATAGCCATCTTTTGGCCTGAACCGAGTAACCTAATTAATATGATGATTACTCTTTGTCTTTTAACTTAATTCCCAGCTGAAAGTGAACTTGTTTTTAGCACTTCTACTGAATAAAGACTTGGATACTGATGTGAAGTCATTCTGAGTTCTTATTTATGTGATGTATGGCTTAGTTTTGGTGTTACCTTTCTTCAAAAATGAATGTAGTCATTAATCGTAGTGCAGCGTAATCCAGTTAGTTGCTATCTGCTTGCTTGCATGCAGTGGATAGCTTTTGCTTTTGAAAAGAGCCCCTATACTAGAGAAAGGTGATGTTTCTTTCAGTGTCTTTTAAAGAGCAGTTTGTGCCCTGTTTCTGTCTACCCAAAGTTTTTTGTTAATTGCTTGGAAATAGCAGAAATTAAGTCTCCCTGTCAGCACTTTAAAAGTTGTGTACATTCTGCAAAGGCAGTTAGATGACATTTCTCTGGTTTTATGAGACAAGCTTTCTGCTGTAGTCCAGTTTGCATAAGCTGATAATAGTCTTGAACTGTAAGATCTTTGTGGCCAGAACCTTTTTTTTATTTACTTTCTGATACAATCAAAAAGCCACTCAGTTTTGTTAGTGGTGTGCATTCTTACAGTAGGTGGGTGAATTTTTCTGGGTTTACAGCAATACTTTGATAAGGCATCAGATCTCCATAAAGTTTTCTGCCTTATTTGGTTGAAGAAGATAATGGCATTTGAAGATTAAAATAAATGAAAACTAGAAATTATAATAGTTGAAAGAAGAAAATATTTTTTAAACCAGCAATCATAAAACCCTCTCCTCACTTGCTCACTGTTTTTCCTATGTTTTCTTGTAAGTTCAGCATTGTATCACTTCTCTATGCAATTTTAAAATTCAAAATGTGTGCATTTCTAAATTTGAAGGAAAGACCTATCAGAACTCGTAAAGATCTTTGATACCTTCCTCATAAATCATGGAGAAAATAAGTACAACTATCATACTTCTTCTGTAATAATTGTTAAAGTTTGTTAAATCTAATTCAATATATTTGGCTGTTGCGGTATTAATTTTGATAAAATAATCGGTACACTGAGAAATCTTGATAAAAATCTGCTAGCTTTAGAGAGATCTTTTGATTTCCTATTGGAGACGGTTGTCTTGTTCTGAAGAAGGAGAAACATTATGATGAAATGATTGTCATGTGCTGAAACTGATATTCCTGTAAAGTTCAGGTCCGCTTCTTAGAAGGCAAGAGTGATTGGAAGCAAATGAAAAGATAGCAAAAATAGAAAAAAGCAGTTTCTGCTCCTGAGACTTACTCTAATCATACAGTGTTGTTTTTTATTAACTCTTGTGAGGCCTGTCAAACTTGTAGTTCTGTTGAGATGTTTTGCATCTTAGATGACCATTGCTTTTAACGATTCCAAGTCATGGACTCATGGTACTATGACCAAAGGTACAATCTACTCCTCATTCATAAAAAATGAGAAATCGGGGAAAGAAGAAATTAAGTGGGAAACCTATGAAGAAGCCAAACAGTGGAGGTGAAGATAGGAACTTGTATCTTGTGTTTCATTTGATAATCCGGATTAAGCTAGAGTTGTGCAGAGATGAGATAGTGCTTTTTGTTTAGCCAGTTTTAGTGAGGTTCTGGTTATCTGATGGTACCTGTGATATTTTAGTAGATGAGGTTCCAGAAGCTTGGGAGAACAAGGAAGCAGGGAAATGAATAGCTGTGACAGTGCTGTTTTTTCTTTTAGGTCATGTATGTCCTCATGCAAATTCTGTTTCTCTTTTAATATTAAAAAAACTAGTAAAAGGTAGATGAAGCTGCAGCCTTGTGTTTTTTACCTGTTGAATAGACCTAGCTGCCAATATGATGGTTTTGTCTTAATAGTTTATAATTTTATGTTAGGCTGTTTTTAGCAGGTTTGGTATTAGGGCAGTCCATAGTTTTGTTCATATGCTTTCTTATAGTTTTCCTTGTCTTCATCTTTTACTGACCTTTTTTTCCCCCTAACATTTTTATATAATTAACACATTATGGTTTTACTTTGTAACATAACTAAATCAATATTGGTCTTCCAGTAATAAAACTATGAGAATGAAAATAAACCAGTGCAAAATAAGAACTTACGTGTACTAGAAAATGTAAATCTGGACAAGCTTTGAGATCACATCTAGTTTTCGTAGACTTTAAGTGTTTTTTTTAAAGACCATTGGTTTTTTCTTCTCCCTTGAGAATTTTTTCAGCTGTTTTTATATTATGAGCTTACATTGGAAGGCTGATTTACTGTCTGTTTTGAAATAAAATCTAAGAGCTACCTATGTTACAATAATGTTGAAGCATGTATTGCAGGCTCAATGTTTAGAAATTATGTACTACTGCTAGAAGTATTAGTAGTTGGTATAGCAAAAGGCAGCCTTCTTTGAATAATGTTGATTTCTGCTGCCTTATGTCACATAGAGTACTCTCTTATCATTGATTGTAGGTTGCCGTCTTCCTTCAAAATTCTGCATGGTTAAAACTTTGTTTATTCAAGAGAACTATTTGCCATATTTTTTTATACATGGGACAGTGAGTAACTTGTAGGGGACTTTCACTAGAATAGAGGGGTTTTTTTGTAATTGCCTTTGAATATGCACAGTCTAACTTTTTTTGCCTATAAATAGTCTTTTTTTCCTTTTTTTTAAGGCTGATAAAGAATTTGTGTGGTCACTGTGGAAACATCTCCAAGTGTCAAGTCCAGATCTTACTCAAGCTGTCAGCTTAGTTGTGGAAAGGTGAGTTTAAAGATATAACATTATGCTAAAACCAAAATAAAAAAACACCCTCTGCTTTTACTATATTCTTTATCTTTTTAACTGGGAACTGTGTAGGTTTTTGAAAATATGTTAAAAAATTTCCATTCTTAAATTTTGTCAAGAGTACCTGGAATATGTTACAAGTTTCCTTTTTTGGTCTAAGATGAAGTATACTTCAGGATCTGTTTTCACTGAAGTTGCTGTGCTGCAGTTGAATACAATTGTTAAATTATAAATGTACTACATATTCTTTTTTTTTTTTTAAAGAGCAAGAGGAGGTAAATGATGTTTTCTGCTAAGTAGTTGGATAATGGTTACATATATAAATTATGTTTATCTCATTCTTAAAAAAATGAAAGGCATAAGACATGGTAACAGAAGAGATCGCTATGCAGTTTAATTGTTACTCCTTTGAGGATATTAATGATGATGATTTCCTCATGGTACTTACATAATATCATCTGATTGCTATGAATGTTAGTTAATCATCACAGTATGTGATTGATTGTTTTAGAACACTGTTTATAAATTCAGAATTTCTGTAGGCCAAAGATAAGGAGAATGTGAATGAGTTTGTAATATCAGAATTCAAACAATTGGTTTTCTTATGGTCAGAGGATTTGTCTGTTCTGTCTCTGAGTGACATGAGTTCCCTCTTTTAAAATGAAAAGTGGTTTTTTTTTTTTTAAAGAAAAAAAAAAGATTTTAACTTCTTTAAATGGCTTGTCAGTGTTCCTTGGGAAGTTTGTCATAGACAAACTTGGGTTCCTGTTCAGTGCTTTGATCTTGAAAGGCATGTTCTGTTTTTTCACATCATTCCTTTCTGGACTTGATCAGTAAATGTTCTTCCACTTCTGAAAATATCACATTAAGTTCTTTAGCTAGGAGTGCATTCACTATAGTCTTGTCCCATCTTTTGAATTGCATAACATAATGAAAATTTTGTCCAAAAGTATGGTATGATCATGTAACTAGAACTAATATACTAAAGCTTTCATACTGAGTGAAATTGATGATTTCTTTACTGTTCACGCAGCTTGTTTTAAGACAGCTGTTACATGAGAGTTCACATGTGGTCACCAATGATGATGTCAGATAATTCTGGATTTGTACTGGGACACTTAGCTTGGTGGTTAGGACAGTATACTACTTTCACATTGCTTGTATGTTTTGATTTAAGAAGTAATTTTAATATATGAGGAAGACTTACGAACAGGTTTACAGCATCCCTCATTTACGTTGAAATGCAGATTCTTAATGACGTTTCATGAAAAAATTTGGTTGTATTTTCTTGAGGACAGTGATAGTATTGATCTTCTTTCTTCAAACATTAAAAAAAATGCAAGAACTGCTTAAAATATATGAATATAGTATTTAAAGTATGTAAGCATACATTGTATGTATATAAGCACAAGTATATTGAAAACAGTAACAAACTGTTTTGCTTTAACCACATTTTGTAGAGAGCTGAACAATATGGAAAATTTTAGCTCTTTCACATGAAGCTTAAGGTAGAAACAAAAGTGTTCAGGCTTATTAACATTTTTGATTTGTGTTGCTTATAAAAAAAATCAGGATATTAGAACAAATTGAAGCACAGAGTTGTTAGAAAGCATGCATTTAAATAATGGTGAATATAATTAATTGTTTGGAGTTCTGGAATTATAAGCCTAAATAAAATACAACCTATCTTCTTTGTTTATCCTTCTTTGGGTCTAGGAATATTTTTATGCATGGTAGTTACTTCTTGCTTTATTTTATACTTTATTCAGAACAGAAATTGGTAATTGTGGTACTCTTAGATACCACCTTGATGCACACAAGCATGATAATGAGCTGAATTTTTTTATGTTATCACTATCCCAGAGAATCCTGGAAATAGGTTTGGATAAAATCCATTCAGTATATAGTTTCATTAATCATGACTCAACTTCGGGGTTCCTTTGGTTTGACAGATGGTGCAATAGTGTGTATTTTTCTATTTAGTTGATGTAACTTCATCTCTTTTGACTAAGAACGGTCTAATTGCTGCTTTGGAAATAATTTCTAGCCCGGTTTAACCTGTGGATCTTCTGCATAACCAAGTTACAGCCCATATATTGTCTCTAACTTTTCTAGCTGTAACTTTCTGTAATCTTTTCTTAAGTAGCTTCTGTTTCATGACTGTACCTCTTCACACTCTCATCCTTTCAGAAGAGTTTTTATCTTAATCTGTATTTTATAGCAGTAAATATATATATATATAAACATTGCTACAGTGTCAGTTTATTTTGGTTTCAATACATTGATTAGATTTCCAGAGAATCAGACACCTAACACTTCTGCTGTCCAGAAAATTATAGGACAAGTGGTTTTCTGGCTTTGTTAATCTAGGAAGAATATGTGGATTTAAAGGATAAAGAAATGGGATTACCAGGTTACAGTTATAAACAAAATGATTCTTGAAGCATGTTACTCAGCAGATCTGTGCTGCTCAAAGCCTGGTTTTCTATATTTTTCATAGTTGTACGTACAAGAGCTGGAAATTGGAACTTTACACTGAAATCTGATAAAAACCAACTTCAGCCTTATGTACTTTCTCCCCTTCTCATATTAGGAACAACATTGACCCAGTCATATCCAAGTTTATAACATTTTACATCTTGCCCTGGCTTTCTAGGAGATTTTGGGATAGATACAAACAGAATGAAATGGATTTAAACTTTTTGTTGTTTCTGTTTGTGACATGGATACCACCAATGTTTGCATAGCTTCATTTTTCAATGTGTTCTTTTCGTCAAAAATTCCGTAACTGAGAAACTTCCAGCGCCCACTGAGTCTTTGCTATGGATTACCTGAGATCAGAAGCTGTTTACCTAATGGAAGCAAACAGAATCTAATAAAGTCATGTGTATCTTAGATCACAAATATAATTAACCAATCAATATCGTCCTGTGGCTTTCAGTCTTAAAATTAACAAAAGCAATAGCCAGACTTTTTTCAGGAGGTTACAGTGACAGGAATAAAAAGATGCAGGTGTGAAAGGACAAAATGTTCACTTACAGCTTTGTGTACCATGGATGTGTGATGAATAAAAAAGAAAAAATTACGTATCAGGAGATTGAGTGGTCAGTACTAGCCGTACCATCAGATAATCTATATTTGTAGCATTACTTGATATTTGTAACATTAGACAGTTCTGTGTAAGTAGCTTTTTCTTAAATAAACCAAGAAATGTAAAAGACATAATTTGGGCAACATAGGGGGGCATAATAGTAGGTTTCTGTTATTTGTCTGCTATTTTGAAGTGCTTTCATGGTCCCAAAATAGAAGTTTTCCTGCCCTAAAATTGTAAAAATGTAGCTGGTAGCTTTTTATGACTGTGCTGTTGATTCCTGTAATACACCAATGATATTTCACTTTTCAGCAGTCTTTGCAGTTCTTGCTAGATAACTGTAACTATATTCACATTTTAATATTCAGATATAAACAAAAAATTAGCTTTACTGTGCAAATGAGAAATGCCTTTGGGATATGTAAAAGCCTCCAGGTATTTTCAAACAAGACATTGTAAAAGTACTACTCATGTTAGTATACTTTCCAGCTACTTTAAATACTATTGATCTCAGTATTATGTAAAGAGCATGCTATTTCTAGTTCACTGCCTTTTGAAACACTTTTTTTTATGATGAGTGGAAAAAAAAAAGAGCTAAAAAGTACTTTTACGGGTAAATGCATGTGTAAATTCAAATAGAGTTGATGTTCAGGTGAGAGTATCAAAGGTTTTGAAAAATTTTTGCAAACTTTGAGAGCTCTCCTTTATGACTTTTCTCTTATAATACATGAAATTTCGACAGGTCAGCTGACTCTAATTTTTCTTCTAGGGCTTCTTGCTGGTTCCTGGCTTCTATCCTTTCTTCTGGGAGATGTAGCAGGATCCATTAATGATCAAACTATGGCAGTGATACAAGACTTGGTAGATGTAAATAGGGATTGTATTAATGCTAGATGATACCCTTGCAGATAGTTATATTTGGCAAGCTTGCCTTACATAAATATTTTTCCACACCTAAAATCCAAGTGTGCTGTATCTTGCAAGTTTTAACAAAGAGCAAGAATGGATTTATCATTTCAGGCCACTCTTAAGATACAGTAGCAACCTGAATGTTAGTGCCAGTGATAAGAGTTTTGTTGTTGTTGTTCTGGAGAGTTTTATCTGTCTAAAGGTGTACAAACGGATTAAAAAAAAATGGCTGAAGAGCAAACAATCAGAAATAACCAAGGAATTTTTGGAAGGAATTGAGGTGGTTTGCTGCATCCTGTGAATAGCAGATTGTGGAATAAACATTAAACAGTTTGACAGATTTCTCACTGTCTGATAATGCGTAGATGTTCTAAAAATGATGTGTTGTATGAATGAGCAATAGATTGCTGATGTTAATTGAAAAAGAATTAAAAAGCCTGTATCTTGCATCTTTTGAAGGGATGATAAATGCCTTGCAGAAGCTGTCTTAAACCACTTACTGGTTTGCTCTTGTGCAAATTAACAGGAAACAGAATGACAGGAGAATGAGGAAGTAAACAAGGTCTAATATTTTTAAAGCTATTACTGTTTTGTCACTCTGATTTTAAAATAAAGTAGACTCCCTAGTTATTATCACTCAGTGAATAAATATAAAGTGGACAGAACAAGAGCGCATAAGAGTACAACCTTTCTATCTAAGGTCAAATAATTGTGATTTTCTACAGTTGATGAAAGTTTAATATCCTGTTTCATTAAAAATTCTCAGAACATTGAACATAAGTCAACATTCCATGGAGAAGAAGGTATTATGCAGCTTGCATGTGTGCATATCTGCATATTGGAGCACAAAATATTGACATGATAATTGCAGTCAAGCCTGATTGAACAGTGGCCTCTGGGAATTCAGCTGGTGTTGTACCAACTGGATGGCTGCTCAGGACACAGTTTGAAATGCAAGGTGCAAGTTAGCACTTTATTCAGCACAGGCAGGCATCATTTAAAAATCCTTGGGGGAAACCATGGTGATGTGCAGATGTTAAAGCAGTCTGTTCTGAAGTGCTGATATTTTGAACACTGTAAGAGACTTGTGTGTTTTAGATGAAAAATGTTTGCAAATTATTAGGGAAAAATGTCACTATTTACTACTCTAGTGTAAAAATATTTTAGTATTTTAAGTACATTACTTAAAATAAGGCCTTAAATCATCTAATGAATTAAATCAATCAATTTAGAGATGCAAGAAAAATTACATTTCTGTAATGATGCTTTTCCATTTTGTTACATATCATGGAACATACAACTGGTTCTATAAATAATTTACTAAGGTAATTTCATTTTGCAATTTTTCTTTAATTAGATCTTAAATTATTTTTCTAAAGAAACAAAAATAGGCATATACAGTTTTGCTGTAGAAAATAACTCCTGTCTTAGAAAAGTGCACAATATGTGGTATCTATTTAAATTCGTTTTTGCTCCATGCCATGTAAATCTTCTAAAAGTACTATTTGAAAGTATTAAAAGAAAAAACCTACAATATTCACCAATTATAAGTTATAGTGAAGTTTAAAGATTTTCTAGAATCACATGAAAACTTTTTAGCTCTATTTTTTCTCTTCTTAATAGGTACATGGAAACACAGTAAGGTTTCTAGTTGGAAGAATGAGGCACAGACTATATTTCTGCTAACCACTGACTGTGCAACCACGGGGAAGTGGCTGTACACAGTAAATAACAATATTGGTGCCATATTTACAGTAGCATTAACAGTCAGCACTCTAGAACTTTACTTTGCATGTGGGCAATTCATTATCTCTTTAACACCAACATTGAATGTATGCAATGATGTCTGTTTTTACAATAAAAGAAGACGAGGAGAGATTGTAACACAGTTAAATATTGCATCACATAAGCTGATACTTTGTAGACTTTCTAGTTCTGCAGCCTGTTAAATTCAAAGAAATATCTTTCAAAAGTAACAATATTTCTAGAAGCAGTTTATTTTTAGTTTTACAGGTATACTGTTACAATAATCTTCCTTTACCACAGAGCCTAAAGTTTGCAGTGTAGCCTTTCTTACCTGTTTAAGGCCAAGTTTGTAGATGCATTTGCTGTTGTGTTTTTTTTTTTTAAATCCTGTAGTTTGTAAAACTAAAAGGACGTATTCCATGGAACATGTAAACAGTAAATGCCATTTATTAGTTAAAATTAATTAGTTCATTTAACTGATGTAAAAATGACATAATTACATGCAACTCTGAATTACTTTTTCATGATAAATGCTTAATTGCTTGAGTGATTAAGACCTGAGGTAGGATACAAGATGCCTCTTTTCACAGACTGCTTTTGCTGAAGAGTTTAGGAAGCATGGTGTTTTATAAATTTCAAACTTGTATTTTTGAAAATCTTAAGAGTTTTGTACTGTGTATTCTGTTTTCATACCTTATTCATAGTTAAATGTTTTCTCATAGTCTAATGTTTCATTTTTCACAAGCCATTAAAAATGTGCTAAACCTCAAACACATTATCCTGTCCTGTTGTGTAGAGTATAACATAACACATGAAAAAAATGATAACATTTGTGTTTAACAAAAGTGTTAAGCTTAAGAATATTTTCTCAGTTTCTTAATTTTTGTGGGAAGCTGAATCTTGATAATCTTTGTAGCTAAATACATCTGTGTTAAACATTTAAAATAGGTAGTACTCATGGGAAAACTGATTGGAGCTTAAAAGTTGTACAAATTGACAGCCTATCTTCACTCCATTTTTCATCCTAAAGAAGTCTGCAAATATTCTTAGCTCACATCATTATTGCTCATCAGTAGTTCTAATTAGCTAAACAGGAGTTTGTCTCAGTCATTGATCATCATCAGCTCCTTGACAGTGCCTGATTTTTTCCCCCCCCCGGCCCCTTCCACTGGACTTTTTAAAATATATTGGAAATACATAACGGCTCAATTAATAAAGTTGGTTGAAAACTTTTCTTAAAATTTGTTACCATTCAAAAAAAGAGGAGGTGATTGCTGCAGCTCTTATCAAGTCTTATTTCAAGGTGCAACAACAGATCCAAATATGATATGTAAGTTCCAGTCAGTCATATTGCCTTGAGTGTCTGTGGGGAACAAGCAATTGGTAGCTGTCCTAGCCACTGGGAGAAGCTGCTGATAAAGTTCCGTATGAGGTTTCAGTTTATGCTTTAGACTTCTGACAAATCCATTCTGTGCTTGAATTCTGATAATTAGGATTCTTTCTTTAGCTGTGGGTGAAACTACTTTGGGGAGCATTACTACTTCTTGTGCTGTATAGAGAGTGAAAGTAAACCCCAGAAAACAAAAAAACCCCTTGGATTTACTTTAAACTTTTCACACTCATGATGATTATAGATCTGTATTTATAAACTTTGTTCCCTGACAGCTTTGTTCAAAGGACTGTTTGACTGAGCATCGGGTAAACAGGGAAAATACCACATTTAACTAGAAATTCACTTTGAACCATTGGCTAATGTATGCCTGTGTTACAGGCGCAGTTTTTGCTTTAACAAAGGTCTGTTGTTTCTCTCCAATCCCAGACTTTATTCTTCAAACCTCTTTTATGCAGCCTTGTCATAGAGTCACAGGGCTCCATAAGTTAACTAACAATAGTACACCAGAATTAGCTGGGCATACTGTTTGTCAGTTCTCTAGAGCAGATTGTTCCTTTACTTTGTTCTCAGCTGGTTTATTCAATTTTTCCCGATTCTCTCTTTAAAATAAAAATAATTTGAAAAAAAAAAACCACCCCAACAACCAAAAAAACCAAAACCCCAAAACTGTAAAGTTCTTTTGAGCCTTTCTTTGGGAAATCTACCTGACCCATCATGTTTTCAGATTAGAAAACAAATTTAATAAATTTTGAAGTGATGATTAAATAGCCGAGTTAAGAGGCTAGTTAATTATCCAGTATTTGTGTTTAACTGCACCTTGTTTTAAAAGGCTGAGTTTGTCAGAGGAGATAGCAGGCAGAGGAGTTAGGAAGACAGTATCATATTGTGGATGGTAGATACAGAACGAGTGGTTATAGCAATGGTTTAATTTAAGTAGAAATATAAAATAAAAACAGCTGAATTAAAATGGAGAGGGAAATATATCACAGTGGGAACAAAGAATGGATAGAACATGTCAGCCAGTGGTTAAGGTCAGGTACTTTTGAGGGCCGGAGGCAATGCTATTCAGTGGTTCATGGGGCTTTTATGTATTTTATTATATGGTTCTTCCTGTGTTTACACATTACTATTCTAAGTACTTTGTAGTAAAGACTTAATATTGTTTTTTGTCTTCTGAAGCTCATAAAAATATTAAATTCTTAAGTTCTCTAGCTGTAATTAAGACCTGAGGAAACTCGAAGTGCTATAATACAGTTAGACAGATTAGTATAGGTTCATCACTTCCTGAGATTATGGTGTAACGTGTTTACAGGTTTTTTAATACTGGGGCAATTTTTGATTCATTTAACTTGTGGAATAATGCATGATACCTATCATCAACAGTATGCCTGTTTCAGGAACATGCACAAGCTTCTGATAATTATTCTACCCATAATAATCTACTTACAGACATTTTTCTTTACTAACTCCTAATTTTTAAAGTTGTCTAATATCGTTTAGTACAAAGTTTTATAAGCTTATCAGAAAGTCTTTTACTGTTTTTAAAAACCTGACTGAAAATGTGCTTTCTGTAAACTAGTTATGCGCTATAAGAGGGGTTTCACTAACTGTCATGTGTTATGAAACCTGTTTGTTGTTTTCTCTCTTGTGCTTCCTTTTTTGGTCATTAGTGTTTTGTTTTTTTTTTTCCAAATGACATCACAGTGTAACATCAGATAACTTCATATTTGCATGTACCTCTGTAATTGCAGCCTACCTAGTTCAGTTTCAGTAGGTGTTCAGACATAAACTATGAAAAACTGGTGGTACTATATATTTCATTGTTGATGTCTTCCTAGCAGCCTATCATGAAAATTCTTTGATGCTTCTGGTTGCAGGTGATCAGATGCTTTGAGGACAGGATTTAATGTGCATTTTTCTGTTAAGTTTCTGTCTTGGTTAAAATGCTAAATACCTTTCAGACATGAAATGTCTTTTGGAATACTTGTTGAATATACATGGTTTCACTTTTCTCTGCTCATTACAACTCCTGAATTGTTTTCTTTATGGAAATAGATTTTTTTTTAATGCTGTACAGCTGCTTAAGAGCTCATATTTTTGTTTCTCATAGCTAAATGTAATTTAAATACATATCTTTTCAGACAGGGTTTGGTGGGGGGTTTTTTTGTTTGTTTTGTTTTGTTTTCTTCCAATGCTACAACACATCGGTGCTGCTGTATTTTTCAGTAGGAGTGTGCTGCTTAAAGTTATGAGGCTTTGAGATGTCAGTTTCCAAAAACTTTGCTTTAAATTCCTTACCATTGTTATTTAATTCTTTATTTACTCAAGATCAGACTAGATATTTTAGCATAGAGCTTTATTTAAAAAACCATGTTACCAGATGGCCTGTGGGGACCGTGTGGTTTAGCTTTTAAAGTCACTGATAACAGTAGAATATGCAGTAATACATAATAGTGGAGAAAAATAATTGTGCACATATCTACTGTCCTTAATGAGCTCTTAAAAAATGCTTCAGCAGATGAAAACTTTTGTGCACATCTGGATATTCTCATCCACATCTGATCAGATTTACAGACCCATGGGTACCACTCTCCCATTCCCTTCCACCTCTGAAACGTTCCCATTTCGGTAGAGCAAAAGTTGCGCAAGTAGGATTCCCTGGCTTCTAGGAATGATTTATAGCCAGCCATGATGGTAATTTAACTGTATTGTGAGAGCAGTGATAATCTGAACGAGTTTCTGCTTCTCTGTCACCTGTGGTGCTGGGGATGCCTGAAGTATTTGACCATTTTTAGGGAATATATGTTTCTCAGATGTTTTCTTGCAGATTATTACAACACCAGGCTGTGTAGCGCTGTTGACACACTGTGCGGAAGGGATGTGCCATCCAGAGGGACCTTGATAGGCTTGAGAGGTGGGCCCGTGCAAACTTCATGAGGTTCAACAAAGCCAAGTGCAAGGTCCCGCACAAAGGTCAGGACAATCCCAAGCACAATTATAGGCTGAGCAGATTCAGAGCATCCTTGTGGAGAAGAACTTGGGGGTATTGGTAGATGAAAAACTGACTATGAGGCAGCAATGTGTGCTCAGAGCTCCGAAAGCTAACCATATCCAGGGGTGCATCAAGAGGAGTGTGACCAGCAGGTTGAGGGAGGGGATTCTCCCCCTCTACTCCACTCTTGTGAGACCCTACCTGGAATACTGTGTTCAGCTCTGGGGTCACCAACATAAGAAGGACATGGACCTGCCTAAGCTGGTCCAGAGGAGGGCCACAGAGGTGGCCAGGGGCTGGAGGACCTCCCCTGTGAGGAGAGGCTGGGAGAGTTGGGGTTGTTCAGCCTAGAGAAGAGAAGGCTCCTCGAGACCTTAAAGCAGCCTTCCAGTTCTTAAAGGGGGCCAACAGGAAAGATGGGAGGAACACCTTAACAGGGAGTGTAGTGATAGGACAAGAGGTAATGATTTTAAACTGAAAGAAGGTAGATTTAGATTAGATACAAGGAAGAAATTCTTTTGTGGAACACTGGAACAGGTTTCCCAGAGAAGCTGTGGCTGCCCCCTCCCAGGCAGTGTTCAAGGCCAGGTTGGACTTGAGCCACCTGATCTAGTGGAAGGTGTCCCTGCCCATGGCAGGGGGGCTAGAGCTAGATGATCTTTAAGGTCCCTTCCAACTCAAACCATTCTGTGATTTTAGATATGTGATAGGAACTGTCTTGTGATAAGGACTATCTGTGTATCCTTACTGTAGCAACTTTTGTTTTCTTTCTGCCTAGAATAGAAGGCAAATAAGGGAACTGGCATTTAAAATTTAGTCAGATAAGATAGCAATGAGGTGTTTTTTTAAAATAAATCATCAGTTGGTTTTCTTTGAAGTGTTGCAGAGATGGTTATAGCTCTGAACTTATTAACCACATAGAGAGGCTCTGCACATCCCCTTTACCCAACCTTCAGAGCTGTCTTTCAGAGGTTCTGTACATGTGAAAGATAGTAAAATATTAACCGTTATGTTCCAAAGTAGTGTTTCAGACATAGAAATGCTATCTAGCTGAGAGAAGGCCTTCACGAACCCATGCAGCTTAGTGGCTCTACATTGCCAAGAAGGGAAAAAAGCATTTAGCTCAGCCTATGGACAAGTACGTACTTTGCATTTTGGAAAGAATGAGACAGATAATTTTAGCTGCTTAAAAATGTATTTTAAGACCTCTTGCCTCTGTTTCTTTTTGAACAAAGTTGTATTAGTTGTTTACAGATGTAATTTTCTGTCACTTGCCATATGCTCCCTGCTTAATTCTGCAAGGCTTGTCAGCTTCAGATAATTTAATTTTCTGTGCTTTAAAATGACATTCATTATCAGGACATGAAAAATTCAAATGATTAACTGCAAATTGTGGCTAATAAAGCATCTATTTTTTTTGTTTGTTTCCAGAGAAAAGCAGAAAGCTGAAGTCAAGGACAGAAGGGTTTTAGAGATTTTGCAAGCCAAAGACAGCAAAATAGAAACCCTAGGACAGGTTTGTATTATGTTTAAATAGAGCAGTTAAGAAAACTTCTATTATTGACATCACGTTTATGTTTCTTAAGATGAGAAACTATTTTGCTACTGTGTCTTAAGGTGAAAGTTGCAGATGATTCAGAGATTATAACCTTCTGATAAAATATTAATTAAACTCTTCTGAGTTGTTCAAACGGCTCACCTTATACCTGAAGAGTTCCAATGACTTTAGATTAAGCTTTCTGAAAAGTTTTATCAACCTATACTGTATTTTGCCTAATGGACTAACCTCAACTTGGATTTTAATCTAGAAGAGTTCTGACAGTGCTTAGGTTTGTAATATGCTTGTGGTTTG
Source organism: Athene noctua (assembly GCF_965140245.1). Classification (NCBI taxonomy): domain Eukaryota; kingdom Metazoa; phylum Chordata; class Aves; order Strigiformes; family Strigidae; genus Athene; species Athene noctua. Next base: position 64,383,549 of record NC_134077.1, on the reverse strand, counting down.
GAAAGATTTGCCATACTGACAAATGAAAAAATAAAGCACTTTACAGTAATGAGGGCTAACCATGTAGTATCCTAAAAGTAATACAGCTATGTATTCAGTATTACTGACCTATATCAATATTTATTAAGTTAGCTGATAGCATAAACTATAAAACAATACTGACAAATCCAACGTCATACATGTCTTGCATTGTGTATTTTCTACTGAACTGTTCATGTAAAATGAAGTGCTGTGTATCAGTAAAAAAAATTAAATTGAAACCATGTATTGAGCCAAGTCATTGGTAAAACTGAGGAACTATGAGTGCATTTTCTAAAACCAAAAATAATTATTTGAAGAGTAATCAAAGCTTTTGAACCCTTCACAGTATTTGAAATAAAATACTTAGGAAATCCAACACTAACAAATACTAAATAAACACAAGAACAATAAACATTGTATTTTCAATTTCTCTATAAATCATAAATTACTACCTCCTCAAGTCTATGAGGAGAACAGAATGTGGTTTTCCATGTTATTAATAATAAAATCATAGTCAGGCCAAGTGTGATATGGAGGAAGAGAAAAAGAATTACTTGACAGATAATAAAGCTGATAGCAGAAACACAGAGAAAGATCTAGGGTGTGCATTTCAGATCTCTAAATTCTTCAGTTCCTGGGGATAAAAGTCTTAAACGATAAATAGTTTTTTCATAGAATCACAGAATGGTTGAGGTTGGAGCCAGTTGCCCAGGACTGTGTCCAGATGGCTTTTGAATACCTTCAGGGTTGGAAACTGTACAACCTCCCTGGGCAACCTGTGCCAGTGCTTGGTCACCCTCACAGGACAAAGTGTTTCCTGATGTTCAGAAGCAACCTCCTGTGTTTCCATTTGTGCTCATTGTGTCTGGTCCTGTTGTTGGACACCGCTGAAAGGGACCTGGCTCCATCTTCTTTGCATCCTCCCTTCAGGTACTTATATACATTGTGGAGAATTCCCCCTAAGTCTTTTTCTTTTGACTGAAGAGTCCCAGCTCTCTCAGCCTTTCTTTACAGGAGACATGCTCCAGCTTCTAAATCATTTTAATGTCCCTTTGCTGGTCTCTTTCCAGTAGCTCCATATCTGTCTTGTACTATGGAACCCAGAACTGAAAGTATGAGTCCATGTGTGGCCTCATCAGTGTTGAGTAGAGGGGTATCACCTCCATCAACCTGCTTGTGGTATTTTGCCTAATGCAGGAGGCCATGATACCATTTGCCTTCTGTCACAGTGGTACTTTGTTGACTTAGGCTCAACCTGTTGTCTGCCAGCGTCCTCAGGTCCTTTTGTGCAAAGCCACTTTCCAGCTGGACAGCCCCAAGCATATATTGGTGCATGGACCCCATTGTTCCTCCCTGGATGCAGGACTTTTCATTTCCCACTGTTGAATTTCATGAGCCCATTTCTTGAGCCTGTCCAGCTGCTGATTGGCATTGTGACCCTCTGGTGTATCAGCTACTCCTCCCGGGTTTGTGTCATCAGGAAACATGTGGAGGGTGTGCTCTACCCCATCATGCAGATCATTAGTGAATTTTCTCACATTTATGATGGCTTTTACTAAGGTCTTGACTGAATTGAGGTAAGTTGTAAGTGATGTAAATTCAGCTTTCAGAGCGTACCTACTTTTGGTTTGTTAAAAATTATACACCTATTGCCTGATGACAAATCACTGAAATGAGGTTATCCATCCTTTTATTTTGTATTACAGCAGCGGCTGGAGTTTGTGTATGTCATCATGTCCTTGTGGCTGTAGGCGTGATTTGTAATATGTCTGCTGCATGCATGCACGTTATTTTTATAAACCAGCAGTGAGTGATTATTCCTGCATTTCTACCCTATCCTTAGCTGAAAAGGAGACTACCTGTGTAAGAAGTTTATAAGTATTTTTGTGCAGAAATGTGTTTTTAAGAAGGGCTCCCTGTTGTGGCAGCTTCTGAACCTGTAGTGTGCATCTTCATGAGATTGCTCTTTGTGGTTTCAGATCAATTTCAGAAGCTGAAATTGAAATTGATCAGAAATCTGAAATTGATAATGTGATGCAGTTACCATCTGGAAGTGAGAAGAGGCTGAAAATGTAACCAGAAACAAGGATATATGCCAGGAAAGGAGGACTTGTCAACAAGATGGGAGGAATTAACAGATGAAGAGGACAGAAGCTGCTGTTCTGATGATCGTCACAACTTTAATGCGTGTTGTAATACAGCCCTTTCTAATAGCTTCCCTGAGAGTATCACTGACTCAGGGTGAGGTGTGGGTTGTGAAATGCAGCAGATGGTGCCAATGGCCAGTGCTCTGAGTAAAAGCTGTGTACGAAGGTGGTGTCATTCTGATCTTCTTGCCTCATTCATTGGCTGGAATGCCACAGGATTTGAAAAAGAAGGGGATCATATTCTGAGGTTTGGAGTGGTTTCTGTGGTATGGTAATCAATGACTGGAGTTGGCATAGAGCACAGTGTAGTAAGGAACACTCATCTAAAAAGAAAAAGAGATTATTTGTGTAATTAGAATGCAAATATGTTGCTTATGAAACTGAGGTCTGACAGTAATGGCAATGAACATTCTTTTCTGTAAAATACAGCTGGCAAGACTGTGTTGCTGTTCATGAGTCTGTTATGTCTAGGAAGGTGATATTATATCCAGTTGTTTTCTTTTGTTGTTTTCCCCTTTCCCTTCACACACTGTACAGAGATTATCAGTTTCAACAATATGTTTTGTCATAGGGTATTTATTTACTAGGAATTTGAGTGGCTGCTAAACAACTGATTGTATGAATCCATGCTGAGTAATGGAAAAAAAGGCAAATAAATATCTCATAATTCAACATGTATGTAAGCTGATACTGCTGCCAGAAACAACAAAACCGTAGAAGGAGAACATGAAATAATAGTAGTTATTTAATACTGAGACCTAAGTTAGCTTTATTTGTAGTGAGATATTTCAACTGTTTGAAGGATTTCCATTTTAATGGATATTACTTGAAATCAACTAAATTAATTCAGAAACATGACTGATAAGTAATGTGGTCTTTTAATCACTTTTATGTAACTGGAAATGGAGAAAAACAGTGCTCAAATAGTAATGAGAATGGGACCTGTGGTTTTAAGGGTAAAAATCAGTGTAAATCAGTTTTACAAAACTGCTGCTGCTAATATCTTTGGAACAGAGTATATACATTGAACTTTTATGTACTTTAGTATGACTTAGTCTGCTGTGTGCCTTTCCTAAATTACAGTGGTGCAATCTTCAGTTTTAGATAAATGTGTAAGACCATTTTTTCTTGCCATGAGATTATTGTAAAACTGCATATTCTGTTAAACATTAAGTATGAAATAGCATGGAGCATTTCAAAATGTACCATTCAAAGGTTCAAGTAAATAAAGTATTTGTTAAAGCACTTAAGGATTTTTAAAATCTATTATTGTATATAAATTCAGTAATTCAGTACAAAATATATTGAAGTATTTAATTGTATTTTTCCTTTTTTTTAATTCTTTGTAATTGGTTGATTGGTAACTTTTAGTCTTGATAATCACAGCTGTGTCTCATCTGGCATATACCTAGTTATTCTAAATGCTGTGTGGTAAAAATCTTACTCCTTTGAGGTTGGTGGCTAGATTGCTTTTATACTGATCTTATTACTGTCATTTTTGTTTTACACAGTGGCTCAAGACTCTTTTCTCAGTTATGTATCCTTGCATATATATGTAATTTCTCTATGTGTTTCAAGAAAAAGAATTTCTAATTGCTGCCTTTAAGTGGCTAACTCACTATCCTAGACTTTTAATTATTATTCTGAAGGGCGACTGCTACAAATGTCTTTTTCCAAAGAAAAGGGAGAATGAAAACGTTTCCCACCTGGTATGTTTAATTTATAATATCTGTGTATGTTTCAAATAGATCACTAGTGCTTTTTTTAAAAAAAAGTTGAAGTTTTTGAAAGAATGATTTAAAATTCTTGGATTTAAACAATAAGGTTAGAAGATAATACGGGGACAGAGAACTTAGTCTTATGCCATTCATACAATAGATAAAATATCTTCGCCTGTTTTCTGTGGAAGATAAAATGAAAGACATGTAAAAGTAACAGTAAACCTTTTCTGTTGTCTATAACATTGTTAATTAATCAGGTTTCAATTTCGATCTGGAGGAACTAAAGCTAATCTTTTTGTCCTAGACCTTGTAATGTTTTAAAACCTTATCAACTGATTATACTCCAGAGGGGTTAAAATAGTACTAGCTTGCCTCATTATCTGCATTTGAAAATCTTCAGCTTGCAGTGCAATTCTGTATTAAAGCCCCTTTAATGGGTCCAAATGAAATTAATGCTAATAAATTTTTCTTAACTTTTTGTTCTTTCACCTGATTGTATTTTTCTTTGTAATAAAATGCTGTTATTAAATTAAGACAAAGGTATACACATGTTATTGCCATCTAAACACTATTTCCAGTAGTATATAACCTTGATTATTCTTGTGTAATGAGGGACATGAGGATAATTTCAGTAATAGGGAGTTTGGATGAATGTGTCATCAGTGATGAGATTCTGTGAAGTCTATAAACTCTTTGCAAAAATTTTTCCAGTGAATGAGATTTATAGGTGTTGTAAGCGAAGAATATTTGAAGACAATTATGCTTTTTTTTTTTTTTTTTTCCTTTAAAAAGACAATTTTATTCAAGTTGTACCTTGGAAAAAGCCTTCAGTGGTCAAACCTGTCTTATATAGCCCCTTTGAACTGCATCAGTGAATTATCATATGTCTTTGTGCCTTTCTGCTTGCAATCTTCTAGTTACTTTTCTCATAAAATTAAGGGAAAGAATCTTGTTAGGGAGCTGGTCTGTGTGAGAAAGATGGGGAGGAAAATGTATTTATTATTCAAATAGTTAAAAGTTGCTGATTCTGGTTTATTGATAGAAGGCTACCTGAGGTGGGTGGTATGATGACTATGGCTAATACCTGTGGGCTTGTTTGTCTGAAGAAATTAATAAGCTCTAAATTATTGTGTACCTTTACAGCTCATTAATACTGTGAGAATTCCCAGTAGGAATGCTTTCTCTACAAGTTGAAAATGTGTTTCTGTGAGGTAGCTTACTCCATCTTGAGGAAGGAGTTTTCCTACTTAATCCATAAAAAAGCAGCTATATTGGGTGCTCACACATGTGTGCTGTAAATCCATGCTTCACGTTTTTATTAATTTGCCTGTGTAGCCATGCCTGAAGTTGGCTAAAACTTCCGGATCTTTATTACTCAGTCTTCGTGTTCAGTGGTGTTTCTACAAAGATAGCCTGAAATGATGGCTGCACTTGGATTAGACGTGAAAGGCACAGTAAGTAAAGGAGGGTGGTGTTTCTTGTCCTCTGTCAATTCCACTGGTTTGAAATGCTCAATTCTCACTTTACCAGAGCTTACTATTCAAGCCTGGAAGGAGAGGAATGTCATCTTGTGATCTCATTTATCCTCTGGGGAACTGGGATCTTGTTTGGAAATTTCTTGTGTAATCCAGATAGGAATAGTTATCATGTAGTCAATTAGAGTTACAACAGGATAGCCTTTTTTTCTTGAGATATAAATGGTTTCTAAAGCTGATGGAAACTGTATATGTATATTATATGGTTGCTGTAGTGACACTTTTATAAAAATTGTAAGATCAATATAGTTTTAAGAGCATGAAGCTGGATTTTATTCCCCTTTAAGGATGTCCTTGATAAGGAATCTTTTCATGTATCATGTTTTTTTACTTGAATACTGGCAGATTTTCTCAAGTTCAAGAAAATTGTCATTCCTTAAGGACGAAGTAGCAGAAAGAAGCATGCAGTGCCCTTTGAGATTAGATTCTGCCTTTACTTATCTGCTGATCATACTTAGGAAGGAGCTTGTCAGAAAAGTTGATCATAGGAACAGCTGTTCTTTATTTACTACACCTGATCTGGCAGCATTGATGTATGTGAGTGTAATGAAATATTTGCTGTGTCAGGAGTAGATGCTAGTAGGTGTCGTTTCCAGCAGATCTCACAGAGTCATGCATACTTCCAGAGACAGAGCCTTGCTCACTCTGAAGACCTTGTATAGGCCTTGCTGAGGAGGAAAGTGTAGGGAAAAAACCCCCAACCTTGTTCCATTGAGACTATGCTCTTCAGTGAAGAGAAAAGCTCGTTTTAGTAGGCTGTTGGTTTTGATTTGGAATGAGTAGAGAGAATAGGGAATAAGAAGATACTTTGGGTTTTCTGCTGCCTGACATATAGGGGTGGACTCCTGCTTTCCGTAGTTTAAAAATATAGCTGTGAAGAAGAGAAAGGAATAGAGAAAGTATCAGTGTATTGGACAGTGCTGCTTTATGGTGCTGTGTTACAGGTCCTATAGAAAATCCAGTCTGCCCTGGTGTGAAGAATGACTACATAAAAGAGGAAAGGGGTTTTATTTAGACCAGCTATTGGTTACGGTGATGTTAGAGCTGTGGCAAGATTGTTAGATTATATTGTCAGTGTTTGCTGTAGTTATCCTGAGAGCTGTCATATCCTCATTAGAAGAAAATGGACAGTTAATCTCTAAATCTAGCAGATGCATTACTGCAATACATGCTATACTGGGAGAGGTGCTGGATTTATTATGTAGCTATAGCTTTTTTTTTTGGTAATGCAGTCTCATTTTCAAATTAGAGTATTGCCACCTCTCAGGGCAAGAAGCTTCTGTATTCTTTGCATCCGAGATGGCAAACCTATTGCTCGTGTGTCAGAAATAGTATTTGGCTCCCTTGTCAATGCAGAAATGCAGCTGCTGGCAAGACTTCCTTGCACTAGACCTGTGCAGCAGAAGGGACCATCAGAAAGAATGCAGAGGATTGTAGGATATTGTAAGAATCAAAAAGAATAGTAGAGCTTTGTTTTTAGTGGAATGTGCTGCAGTGGAGTTGTAAGGAGCATCTCGAGTGGAATGAAATGGTGCGCATCATAAGAAAGTTTTGTTGGTGCTGTGACTACTTACGAGATTGCTGTCAGGAGGTAGTTTCTTTGCTGCTGTTGAAAATGAGGTGCTGGAGTTGCAGGACTGACTGATACACTATGTGAAGTCACAGTTCATTTCCACCACATGTTCAAATACTAAGAAATTCTGTCAGGTGGTTTGATTAAGATAGCAAACCTTGGTGAAGACACCGAATTAATCATATTAGGCAAGTCCGAAGAGGGCAATAAGGAACATGGCGTTTATAATAGATTATACTGTTTGACCCTTCCTTAATCTGTGGGTCACATGAGAATTCAGGAGCAAGACTGACTGGTGCTAGAGGAGTAAGCACATATTCCATACTTCCAGGATGAAGTCAACTGCTCATGTTTCTGGTATGCTGCTTTGTAGAACCATTTTACCTGATCCTCCTAAAGACCTTTAAATAATCTTCATTTTCTTTTCTTCAGCAAAAAAGACCTGCCCTTTTTCTCCAGCACATAAATAGTAGGTAAGCACATTTGGACAGACACTGTTTTAAGACTGTTAAATTTACCATTTTTATTTCATATCCGTTGCTGATAGAAATAGGCGTTCAAAACTTTTCATTCATTTTTGGTATGGATTTGCAGATGCCTGCTTGCTGCTTTGTACTTCCTTTTCTCAGAAACAATTCTTTACATTGTTTAATCTCAGGGAGTTCTGTAAAGCATGGGGTGGGATAAAGAAGAACCAACAGACTTCTGGTGTTACGAAAATCAAGTGAGCTCCCCCATTTTGATTCCCCTCTTTTGGGGGTTGGTTGTGGTTTTAATTTATTTAAGATTGTCATAGTGTGAAGACAGGTGTGAAAAACAGAAATTAATCATGGGATGTGCACTCATAATACTACTGCATAAGTTACATTTTAATCCATTATGTTAGTTCCTATTTTTTCCTTGTTTTTTTTTCTGTCCTTGTTAGGAGTCAAGTTCTAAGTTGGATAGTTAACTGTTAATACAGGCATCCTTTGGAAGGATACTGTAGAATCAGATAGCACCATTGGCATTTTACTTTTGGAGCAGTATGGATTTAAAAATAGCTCATGTTTTATAGGGTAACTAACTAGTGTCATTCTGACTATGAAAGAACATACAGACTGCAAAATGCAGCAGATGACTTCTATAACATATGGTTTACCTTTTCATGAATTATTTACATAGAACTTCTGTTCATCCTACATCTGAAAATAATTAAAAAATCTAATGAATAGTCATGAGATGAAAGGGCAGATTTCTTTTGTTCATTTTATTTTTGTGTGTGTGTTTTTAGTTGCGAGGACTAATGAGAATATGACTGGGAATGTTATTTGTTAAACACACATGAGTGCTCAGGTTTAGAACCATGAGGATTAATAAAGCTGAAAAAAATCTAAAGAGAAATTTGAGAAAGGTAAATCAAGGAAAGCTATAAATTATTACTGTCACATATTTAGTGACTTACTCAATTTCTGCTACAAAAAAAGGAAAGTTGGAAGGGAGGGGAGAAAGTTAGGAGTGTATTATGTCAACCTTAACTACTTGGTGGGAAAAAAGATGATGAAAGGTAGAGAATAAATATATAAATGTTGAAGTAGAAATGTTGAGGAAAAGTTTAAAAGAAAGAATAATATTTTCACATTGAAGTTGGAATAAAATAATTTCTTAATAAATTCTATTTCTGCTTAAGATGTCAGGATTTCATTAAAAGTCACTGCTTGGGGGGAAAATACTTCTGTTTTTCATCAGTTCTGGTTATTTTGTTTGTGTTTATTTTTTTTATGTGTCAGAAGTGTACTGCTGCACAGTGAAAACTTCTGATAAAGAATGTAATAAGAACGCACAGAATACAATGTTTATTTGTTACCCTGATCCTTTTGGTAGTGGAAACCAAATGCATATCCCTTCATTGCAGTCCTAGATGGACACCCTTAATGCTGTGATGCAGAGACTTGAGTTTTTTAGAAGTGAATGACAGAAAAAAGGTATGTTGTTGCATTTCTGTATCATTAGCAGTAGCAGTGAAGGATGTATGTGTCAGCTTTGCATTTCTGCTGGAAAGATTTTTGGGGATATTTTGATAAATTATCAATAGGTATTAGAGGTAACTTCCTGACAAGAAATAAAATCTGCTTTTATCTACATTTTATGAACTTGTATAGAGGCAGGTATGCAGTACTGATTCAGTAATGCAGTCTGGTCAAATTTCAAACTGCAAGAACTATGAATGGAGGTTTTTTAGTTTTTCCCTCCACTCCAGAAATTTGCAGTTAAAGTGGTAGTAGCAGGTTCAGGTGTTGTTTCATAGTCCTTTCTGCATGCTTTTTATTTAATGTATTAAAAAAAATCTTTTGCTGAAGACTGGAAGTTCAGTGATGATGTTTGCAACATCAGAGAGTCCATAACTTGTGGTAGTTGTGTCTGAACTCATTCTTTTTGGAAGCAGAGTCCTACCATTAAATAGTTATATTTTTGTTGCCACTTTCACTGTCTCCATACAGTAGTATAGTATATGAATTCACACTGCATATAAATTAGTTTAAAAACTTTTTGTATATCTATTCACCTGAAACATTGACAGATAATTATAACATCCTACTACCATGAAAAGAGATGTTCAGAACTAAGACAAAAAAAGGACTATTTTCCCTCTTCAGTTTTGATCTGTAGTTTTTGTAACTCGTTTTCTTGTCTTGATTTAGCATGTGATTTTGCTTGCTCTACAGATTGATATGAAGGTATTTAAAAAATAAGTAGTTTTTGCCAGTAAACAATTTGACATTATTAGGGAAGGAAAAGAAATTGTAGCTAAAGAAATACCAGGGGAAAGGATAAAAATGAATTCTGGAATGACAGTCCTCTTAAATATCAAAGGACCCGCTCCACCAGGTCACAGTGTCTCGTTCTTTGTATGTACTGTTTGTTGCCTGGAGCATTGTGGGCTCCAGCAGTATGTGAGGGATACTCTTTGATTCTTCCCAACTAAACAAAAGGGTAAAAACAGATTCCTTTGGTTTTCATTTAAGCAAATTAACTTCTAGAATACAGTTTTCTTTCTTGTATTTGGAAGTTTGTCAATGGAAAAACCTTTGGAAGTGTACCCTAGTTGTCTTAGTTATATGAGGTTTTTTATAATTCTTGAGCACCAAGCTGCAAAAGTGCATTGAACATTGCTTTTGTCCTGTTGTATTCAAACAAGTAAAACTGCAGTCAATGCAGAATGTAAGTTGAGATTGTTCTTGTGTAGCATTAGCCTGTTTTTTTATGCTGTCTAGACAAAAACAGTAGATACTGTGGGAATAGATGAATTCCTGATGAGTGTTTTTATCTGGTGAAGTCTGTCAAAATAACCTCATGTGGGAGGTTGCCCCATGTGTTGATCAGGTATGGGGTTTTCTTCTGCTGTTTCACTTGTCTACCGCAGTAGGGTAGTCTTTTAGGAACGCTGCTTGTACTCTCTGCTGAAAGAAACCAGTCTTTATGCTCTTCCTCCTGTTATACAGGTAATTCATAGGCTGAGGAAGCAAAGTGGAAAAACAACTGCACAGGCAAAGGCAAATGATAATTTACTTGTCTGTATCTCAGAAATTCTTCTTTATGACCTTTATTTCTATCCAGTCACGGCTCCCAAGTAATACTCCTAGTTTTTTTCCCTCCATTATAAACATGTGAAATGAGCAGATATTATAGTAAAAGTTCAATTCATTTAGAGGAAGAGATAAGAGCATACAAAGTGGTCCCCAAGAAAAATACTTTGAAACATAACAGGATTTTTTTCCATGTAGGTATAACTTACCTAAATAATATTCCACAGTTGCAGCAGTAGACAACTTTGTAGACTACTTGGGTGAGTTTGCTGCTTAGTGATTGATGTGGTGTATTCACCTTCTGATTGATTTAAAGTCTTAAGGGGGTCAGTTGTGGGGATAAGTAATTAGTGTGTGAGCCTGATTCAGGATAATCTCTCTGTTTATCCTGCAAAGTATGCAGTGTAAGTAGCTTATTTAAGTTTAAAAGTTTCACCTCAGCAATATGGAACAAACATTTGAAATATCTAGCTGCACGTTTATACCTTCATGTCTCCATTCATCCTCCAAATTGCTGGAAAACATCCCATTCCAGACAGGACATAAAGATCTTTGATTCCACTTCACAAATATACATATGCATACCAGTTTCCACACAGTGTATAATGAAACTAAGTAGTAATCCAGTGTAGCTCGAGTACTCAAAAATTAGATTCCTTAAAGAGCTGGAGCTGCACTTTGAGATTGTGAGAGTGTGTATTTGTGAAGGTTTAACTGTTGGAGCCAATGGGCTCTTTCAGATAGGTAGAATTTCTAAGGGTGTTCTCCAAGTACAGACTTAGTCTTGATAAATGTTAAACAAGTAGTAATGAGCTGTAAGGAAGACTAGAAGGAGTCACTTGCAGGAATTCTTTGAGGACCTAGGAACTGGGAGGCAGGCAAACAGAAGAACTGATGCTTTCCATGGTAATGTGGATTCATACCTTTTTTAAGATGCAACTAAATAATGTCTGCCAGCAAAAAATTGTTTTTGTAACTGTAATAATGTATCTGAAGAGCAAATATTTTGCTTTTTGAATAGTGAAAATTGAGCCTGGTGTCTGATAAGTTAAAAATATATGAAAGGGGAGTCCTTAGTTAAGAGGAGGTTTCTTAATGTCATTATCCCTTCCCTAATGTCTGCTGATAACAGACTAGGCTGAGAAGTTTTAGGCACTGGGTTATGTGTCTGAGAAAAATTTCTTATAAAATTTGGGTTTAGTTTTTCTTTGGAGGAAATGGAAGAATGATTATGAATGTATAATATTAGGCAAACTTTGGCTGAAGTCTGTTCCAAGTGCCAGTGCTGTAGAATGATTCTCTGTAGGGGAGTTAGTTATATTATAAAAAATAAACAAGTAAGCTATAGGTTTTAGATTTAAATTACCAATTAAAAACACTTTTAAACACAAGCTAGGTTGGGGATTTTTTTTTTTTTTAGTCTGCTTGGCTGGTTGGAATTAATGATGTCTGAGGCAAAATCCAAGATATGAGAATATTTCCATATTTTCTTTCACTTTTATCTCAATATTCTCATTTTCCCATTTTTTCCATTCACATTCACTTTCATTTTTTTAAAAGACTACTCATAGAAAATACATAATTTTGTATATTCTTTGAATTCTACTGTGACTGGTATGAGGTACAACAAAGATAATTTTTTTTTCTTGATAAAGTGACATTTTTACTGTGAGGAAATAATATCCTTCATGCCTCCCTATTCTATTTACTAAAAATTAGCTATTCACAGTTGCTTGTTTCCAATATTCGCTACACAAGTTAGCTGGATTACGTTGGCCTTCTGATATGCTGAACTGGTTGCAGGGTTTGTTCTTGCTTGGAAATATTTTCTGCTATGTAGTGTGGAATGGTGGTTTTTTTTTATTTTTAGAGAAGTGTTACTATATTTGTGGCAGTGTGTGGATAGATGTAGGTGTCAGAGGGGTAAAATAAATTTACTAAATGTGGCAGAACGATGTATAGAAAAGATTTGGAGATGGTGGTAGGAGAAGAAATAGAACAACAAAAATATTTGCAAGGAAGGTGGGAATGTGATGTGTAGGAAAAGTGAAGAGGTCTACAGAAGAGAGACGTTTGAAGTAATTTGCAAAAAGTTACAAGGGTGTTTGTTAAAATGTAAAAAAAACAAATGAGGGAAAGATACAATCCACACAAAGAAATAGTCATGTATATTTTTAATGACTATTTACATAAGATACATAGATAAATTTTACTGTAGATCTTCAAATATATTTTTCACGCCTTAATGTCACACTAGCTCACTAGTGGTTTAATAATAATTCATAAAGAAATTGTTTCTGCCAACCTTGGTCTCATAATCAAATATGTGAAATTAATGCTTTTTATATGCTTTAACTCCAGTAATACTGAAAAAGGTAGTTTATTGGCCATTAAGCTATCTGTCAGATGTTGCATTATAACACAGCAGAAAGGGCAGAGATTTGCTTTGTGATTGGTAATTTTTTGTGCAGAGTAGAGAGAAGAATGTACACATCTTGAGGAAGAGCTAGTACTTAAACTGCTAGACTCTTAGAATTGCCCCATTCTTCTGTGTTTATCATTTTGTGAATAGTCTTCGTGTGCAGTGTGGTTGCACTGCATGCCAGTGCACTGACATTGTTCAACACGTGGAGCAAGCCGTGCTTATACCTGCACAGCTTGCTTTGTGTTCAGGGCTGCTACCTATAATACCTGTGTTTCTTGGTTGAGTTACTTGGAGTTTAGTAGTGACATAGTTATGGTTTTGCCCTAATTGTTATATGTAGGTTTGAAATCAGTTGTTGTTGAATATGACTTCAAATGTATTGTTTTCCATGTTTTTTTCTCAGCACATTTTCATTCTTTTTCATGCCTCACATACATGTGAACCAGATTTAACTATCTGGAGATTGAAAACCTGAATGTATGTTAGCACCAGTATTGTATAATAATCTAAAAGTATATCCTCTTGCTAATAATTTTTTATGTTTCTGACCACATTTCATTTATCTTGTATATTAAAGGCAAAGCAGTTGCATTTTTGTCCTGAGATAAAAGTTTCATCTATTTCTTACTACAGTTATAGTGTTACTGCTAGGAAAATGTCTTAAATGAATGCCATTCTGATTTATGAAGGGAAGGGACAAAACTGTATGTGGAATTAAAACAGACTCCTGAAGAAAAATGCGAAGTTCTAATATGCATTTAAGAGTGAGGGTGTTTTAAATACCAGTGTCCTAAAAATAGAATGCAAGTATCTAACACAGAAAGTTGAAGTTTTTTTGATGGCAGTGAGAATTTACTATGTGTGGATACACTAAATTGTTGTCTGTGTTGAACAGAGTTGTATTGTTTTCCTTGAACTACAAATTCAGTTAGATTTAATTCCCTATTTACAACTTTTTTTGTATCATAATCTTTTTGGTTGCCTCACTTAATAGTTAATTCTCATTATTTTAATGAATTCTGGAGAATTTTGAACTCTACTTTTTGGCTTAATTTCTGGTATGCTAAAAGTGCAAGTGAAACAGTATTCTAATATATTCTTAATACATAAACACAAATGTAACTTCTGCAAATGACTTTAAGCTTGACTGAATAATTTCTATTCTGCATTTATGGGTGCTTTTGTTTAGTAGCAGCAAGGTATTCAGTTCCTTGTTTATGTTAGTGTCATATAGTCATGCGGATTTGAGTGTGATTAAAGTACTACTGAAATTAAAATGATGATGTAAACTACATATATCAGATTGTTACTTTCATGGGTCTAAAATACACAGTTCTAACATCCAGTACATGCATGTTATTCTGCAGTTGCTTTTTGCCTATTAACAGACTTCTCTTTTTTTTTTTTTTTTTAACTTAGAGAATCACAGGACAGCAGCAGGAAATAAACAACTTAATACAGAGAAAAATTGCTGTCGATGAGGAAAATGCCCGTTTGAAGAATGAATTCAGTAACTTGAACCAGAAATTTAAAGATAAAAGCCAAGAACTTAAGGTATATTGACTTGTACATAGTTTCATAAGACTGTAGCTTTGATGTAGTTCTGTAAGCGATGTCAGCCTTTGTGGCACAGAAAGTGACAAGCTTGGAGGAAAAAATTGCCCTAGGCCTTGCTTTACCTTACAGTTTTCTCACATACTCACTCCAAAGAAGATGCTTTAAAGCCAGGAATCCAAGCTTTATAACTTTCAGATAAATAGTTAATGATGGAAATGGAGCAAAGAAAGTAGGAGTGTGAAGATGTGGCTTCTTGTAATTAGATTCTGATGGGACTGGCATTATTAATTGATAAAGCTGAGGTCTGGGAGGATATGTCTGTGTGGGTCTCAAAAATAGCTGGGGACAGCATCAAAGGCAGCTTGATCAATTAATGGGCTCTTTGCAAATGTGTACTCATCAAAGCTGTCATCCAGCTAAAAAATATGACCCTTCCACCTGCATGAAAGAGGCCAATAAAAGTACACAGGTGACCTTGGCCATCAAATATAGAAGAAGCTGCTGTGAGGGTAAAACTGCACAGTTTATATTTGCTGATTAGTTCTCACTTTTTTTGTTTATCGGCCCTTGTGGTACTGTTCTACAGGACACTGAGGAGCGTGCACAGAAGAAGGAAGAGCAAAACAGGCTGGTTATAAAAAACCTGGAGGAGGAAAATAAGGGATTAAATACATGCTGTGCTGACCTGCTAAATGACCTGGAGAAACTGAGGAAGCAGGAGACACAATGGAAAACAGAAAAATCTGGCAATGATACCAGAATAAAGGTATGAAGTGGAATGGACTCCTGGATGTTATTTCAGAATTAACTTCTCCAGACATTTGCACTACAAGTTATTTTCTTTAAATAACAAGTTATATATTCAAATCTACCAGTGGGGACTTGCATTCATTTACATTCCTTCACTTAAGACCCACAGCTTTTTAAAAATTGATGTTGCAAAGCAGGAATCTGACTTCAAATAGTCATCTTAAAATGTAATCATTAAAAAATAAAAGATAGTGTATTTTAAGATAAAAATATATGTGTGTGTAAAATTATAAAAGTATTATAATTCACATTTTTTTTCTCAATGTGTAATTTAACTATAATTTGCTTGCAATAGACTCATTATTTGTTGTTTTGGAGGAACACTTTAAACTTTTAACTGCAGTTTTATAATTGTATCCTAGCCACCAGAGGGCTCTACTTTGTGAGAGGCCTTACTGCATATAATATATTAAAAAGTTATTTTCACTGTTTATGATAAAATGAAAAAGGAAATAATTGAATACATGATACAGAATATTGTATCTTTTATTTAAATGATGCTTTGTCTTGCTTGCTGGTGAAAACTGGCAAGTTCTTTTTAAATTCCTGTAAGAAATAAGTCACAAATGTGGTAGTATCAAAGTGTTTGATGGCTGCTTATATACATACCAAATCAGTGGGTTCTTTTTATTTACATGGCTAATGAACACTTATAGTGCTGTGCTCTTTAAACTATCAAAGTACATGATTTTCTGGTATATTCCGTGTAGTAACTACCTAATCAACATCTTGCCTAGAAACACCTTTTTTCCTCCACTAACAAGTCAGTGGTTTTGGTGACCACTGAAGAGCTTCATTCAGATCTGTTAACAAGGAAAGTAAAGTTCTTGCAAGTTGAAGCCTTTGGAGTGGTTATGATGAAAAGATTATACGATTCCCAGGACATCAAATGGTTTGTTAATACTTGGGGGAGAAAATTTAGTGTGTACTAAACTGGTTTAATAATTTTCAAATTGTCAAAAATAGTGCTTGTAATATCGGATAAATCAGTGAAAATCATTGTTATCCACACCTTCAATGAAAACAGTCAGAATAATTTTAGCGTGTCTTCCTGACTGATAAGGCATGCTGAAGAGAGAAAGGTGTGTCACAGCCGTGTGATTCCAGGGATTGGAATAAGTAGTGTCAGTGTTTCACAGTGGAATCACAAGCAGGTCAGGGTGGTGCCTAGAGCATGACAGAGGTAACTTCTTGATATGGGTATTCCCTGAGCCAACTAGGAAGGACACAGCTGGATCTGCTGTTCACAGACAAGGAAGAACTGATTAAGGAAATAACAGTCAGTGACAGCCTTGTCTATAGTGACCATGAAACTGTGAAGACCAAGATCCTGAGAAGATGAAGGGAGAAGTAGCAGAGTACAGATGTGGAATTAAGGAGGAGAGTCTTCACTTTGTACAGGACTATGTATCAGGACACCAGCTTGGCTAAACAGAATTAATCACTGAACTCCAGTGTAGGGTGATGGTGGAAAGCAGTATTCAGGAAGTGTAAACAGTGAGAGCTACGAAGGAGGAGTTCAGAAACATTGTCTGGGCACTCGAGGATGGTGGTGACCCACCTGTAGTTGTGACTTGCAAGTGATGACAGGTATGACAAGAGTTTCTTGTACTTCTTCAGTAGTATAAGACTGAACCAGGAAAATGGGGGCCTGTTGCTGAAAGGGAAGGATGAATTAGTGACAGCAGGTAATAAGTACAGCAGAAGTATGAATGTCATCTTTGCCTCAGTCTTATCCAACAAGATTTCCCCAAGTATTTGAGCCTAGCGACAGACTTCAGGTACTAAGAGCGGATAAGTTGGGAGATACCCAAGAGAACCTGACACATCCGTTGGACCAGCTGAACTGCATACAGGGGTGCTGAGAGAGTTGACTCTTGTCACTGTCAGGCTGCTGCCTATCATATCTCTGAAAAGCAGAGGTCAGATGAAGTCCTTGATGAAAAGGGTAATCCAAGAACAGAGTTTGGTTGGCCTCACTTCAGTCCCTGGGAAGATCACAAAGAAAGTAAACTTGGAAGGAATTTCTGAGCACATAATGGAGAAGGTGACTAGAAACAATCACTAATTTACCAAGGGTAAATTGTTCCTGAGCCATCAGGTCGTCATTTATGATAAAATGATTGAGTCTGTGGACAAGAGGAGAGCTTGGATGTGATTGACCTTGACTTTAGCAAGATGACCTTTAACGCTGTCTTGCTGTATTCTTGTACCCAAGTTAGGATGTTACAGATGGATAGGTGGACAACAACATGTTTAAAAGAACTACTTGAGGCTCAGAGTTGTGGTTAATGGGTTGTACTCTGCCTGTAGGCTGGTAAGAAGTGGTGTGTACTGCAGGATCTATCCTGGACCCGTTTTGTTTAAGACCTTTATCAGTAACCTGGAAGAGAGATCAGTGGCATGCTCATCAAGTTTGCAGATAACACCAAACTGGGGGGAAGTGAATGTGCTTGAGGGCTCTGCTGTAATCTAAGGGGACCTTGACAGAAGTGGGCCAATATGAGCCTGAACCGGGGCTAGGGATCAGCTCTGGGGGACAGCCCTGGGCAGTGGAAGGCAGCAAGCTGCATTGGGGCCAGCCCTGTGCACCCAGGCAGCAGTGAGGGCCAGCAGTGCCTAGAGAGGCATGAGCAGGGCATGGCTCCAAGAGCCAGGGGCAGAATCGATACTTCAGTATCTTGAGTACTTCTGCTTAGTACTCTAGATACTGACGTTTTTGGGTCCACTACAAGAAAGACATCAGTAAACTGACTGAAGGTGAGACAGTGGGACCTGAGACCTTGTCTTGCAAGGAGAGGCTGTAGGATGGGCTGGTTCAGCCAGGAGGAGCGGTGGCTCTGCGCTGGGGCCATCCAACAACACTTCTGGCACCAACAGGAGGGGGTGGAGAAGATGCAGCCAGGCTCTTCGTCTTCACAGCTTTGTGTGGCAGCAGGGTGAGGCACAAAAAAGCTGAGATTGGAGGTAAGAAGAAGCCTTTTCCCCAGGAGGACAGCCCAGGAATGCAGCTGGGCTACATGGAGGTTGTGTCATCTCCATCCTTAAGAAGTTTCAACCACTAACTTTGTAAAGCCCTGAGCAGCCTGCTTGGACCCTCTGGCTCAACCTGCTGTAGGCAGGGGCTGTGACTGCAGAGCTCTCCAGGTCTCTGCCAGCCTGTATGTGTCCATGAGTCTGATGTGCCACCTTCTGCCTTTTTTTTTTTTTTTTTTCTTTTTATTTTGCCTTCTGTGATGTTAGACAAGTGACTATACAACTTTGCTAGTGGACAGAGCTAGGTAAAGTTGGTTATCTCACAAGACTATTGCAGGGATTAAGAAGCATATTAAAAATAGTATATGCAAGAGATACTGTTGATCTCTAGGAAGTAGTAATATGTTTTCTCATTGTTTTTATCAATATTTTGTAAAAACACGTTTATTTTTGTAGTTCATCACTGTTTTTACATATATTCTTCCTGTAAATGTTTTCTTGAAAATTTACGTTTCAGTTTGAATTAATTTCTCTCTCTGTTCCTGACTTTACCCATTTCCATAAGTCAACACTCGAGAATCCATATCGGATGCCAGATTGACTCCTAACAGGATGCTTATAAACAATAAAGAATAATAATTTCCTTATTCACAGAGGCCAAATACGACATTATCACACTACATGATACTGAGATGCAGATGATGTTCTAATATGTACACCCCAATATAACATGTCCCTGAAATGCTTTTAAAAAGTAATTTGTGAGCAAATTCAATAACAGAATTGTACTGTTCTCAAGTGGTTGTAAAAATACTTACAGATAAAAATAATTTGAATTCAGAAATTATATCTTCTTCTGAAAGTCGGTTTTGCCTCTCAGCCTTAAGTCTGGGAATTTTGTACATGTTTTTTTATCTGTATCTGTAGATGAATAAAATGAAACCTCATCAACCTTAGTGTTAATTCACAGTGAGTCCATGATCTATGCACAACTATGCTGCCTCATGCCTTCTCTGTGTTACACTTTTCATGTTTGAAGTTCTTTTAAATTCACCTTTTATCTGATTTTTTTTGTCTGAGTTTTTAATTCTTGGGCTTGAAATGATTAAAATATTCCTGTAATATTTTACCTTAAATTACTATTCTATTCTGTTATTCTCTTCTTATGCTATTATGCTATTTATCTTAATTTAGTTAGGGTCACCACTTTTCATGGCTAGAAATAATGACTAGACTTATTTTTCGTGCTTCACTTTCAGTACTGTTATAAAGAAGTATCTTTTACTGTTGTATTTTTCTTTTAAGTATGTATTCTCTTTCTCATACAACTGAATTATTAGATGTTTTGACTTACTGTGTTTTAAATAGCATTTAATTTGCTTTAATATGTTAAAGATATGTTAAGATTAGATTCTAAACAGTCTGTATGTACATTGAAATCAGCTTTAATTTGAAAATCAAGATTGGGAGAATTAATATTTAGAAAACTTTCAGTCTGCATGTTTATGCAGTGAAACTACCTTCTTGGCTAAAAGGCAACATAATAAATTCCATGTGATTTAAAAAACCAGACGTACTCAGAAATTGAGTGTAAAAGACCATAGGTTATTTAATAATTTTAGATTTCTGACTTGGGTACAAAATCTCTACTAAATGCCTCAATATATGATATTTCAGTATACAAGCTATTTGCATAACTAGTCCCTCCTTGCTCCTAGTTTCACATTTTGCCTTTTCAGTAATCCTTCCAAAAAAAGGTCAAGGTTTCAAAGTCAGTTCAAAAGGTTGGACTGATTAATTTGTTAGTTGAAATCAAAATCTGAAGTCACGTAATTCACAAATGGGATGAAGTGCTCAAACATAGTTTTTTCCTGGTTTTTAAGTCCTGCCATTGTATAACTTCAAAATTGTATTTATGACAAAATAATTTGTTACCTAGTTATTCCTGCAATGAATCATAGGGACTTAAGCTTTGGTAAAATCAAGATATTTTTTAAATCTCTATCATGAAAAACCTCTGCAACTCTATAGTGGGGTGTGAAATATAGGCAAATAGGGTTTATTCACAGAAAATGTGAACTACTGATATTTTTGTTCACATATATGATAACTATATATGTAAAAATACCCACTGAGGAGAAACCCTAAGATTATTTGGCTGCAAGTTATAAATACCTTATTACACTATAGTATTTTGACAGGTTGATAGAATGAGCTGTCTCCTTTCATTCTGAAATGTTTTGTTATCTGAGGAAAAAATATTTTGCTAGCTAGCCTTTGAGATTGAATGATGACTCATTAGTTGGGTACATCAGTTATATAGCCTGAGATTTATCAAGAAACAAATCGTTTTCCTACTTCATTCACTAATGAATTTTGCTGTTTCTTCACATTACTGTTACTGTTATTAACAGGACATAATTCTTGTCCAAATTCAAAGAGTTTGATTGTAGTACACTTCTGATACATCCAAATGTGTATAAGAAATTTTCATGCTATTTTAAAGAGAGGCAATTAGTTATTTTTATCCATATACGGATTAAATCGCAGTAGATTAGCAATGCTATCCTACTAGGAGGTATTTGTTTTAAATTATTGATGAATTGTGGAATATTTGCCCTACTGAGAACAAGTGATTGTGTCTGACTAACAATACCAAAGCAGGTCTAAGGTGCTTGGCACCTTCAGAATCTGCTCTAGAAATTGCTGTAATATTTTTATTTCCATTCCTGCCTCAAAACACTCTGGGAAAACAGTCATATAAAGCTTCTTAAGGACTGAAGTACACTTCTAAGCTGCTAAACCTCCAGAGAACTCTAGTAAAGTCTATGTAGAGTGAAGTCTTCCTTGAATAAGCTGTCTTGCTGCTATATTTATGATATACCTTAACACTTTGACTAACTTCTACAGTAAGACTTACTGTAAAAGGCAGAGTATTGATTGTTTACACTGTTTTCAACAAGCAGTACAAGTTTTCTTGTATGCTGTTTTTTTTTCCTGAAGAAACTATTCCTTGCATTGAATTAGAAGTGCAAAATCAGAGCAGATTTAACAGTCTGAAAAATGAAACTATCCATGGTTCTTAGTTCATATGTCAATATTGTGTATTTTTTTGAGAACTTAAAACAATGACTG
Organism: Athene noctua; assembly: GCF_965140245.1. Classification (NCBI taxonomy): domain Eukaryota; kingdom Metazoa; phylum Chordata; class Aves; order Strigiformes; family Strigidae; genus Athene; species Athene noctua. Next base: position 64,362,083 of record NC_134077.1, on the reverse strand, counting down.
TATAGCTGGTTTTTGTTAGGAGTAGGGTTTAATATGTTCAGTAGTTAGTGTACTATTGCTTTGCAAAGATTTGATTCAGGATTCTTTTTCCACATGCATCAAACAGATTAAGAAAAACTTCTTACAGTAAGAATGGGCGGCCACCTAAAATTTCAAATAACTTTATTTTTCTGGTAGTTCACATTTTTCATATATTCACACATGCCTATACATATTTGCTTAGACCATGGTAAATAAATATATGCATGTATGTATGTGCACATCCTTATGTCTCTATACATAGGTAACACACATAGTAGATTTAAAATCTTTCTCATATATTATGTTTAATATGTTTCCAATGATGTCCTTGCAGAATTTGGAAACTGATTTAGCAGAAACAAGAGAACAAATGAAAGAGTTGCACAGTATATGCAGTAACTTATCGTCTCAAGTATCTGTGAAACAGGAAGAACTTTCCCAAAAGGATTCTGATGTGATCACAGCTAAGTAAGTATTTCACAATTTCATTGCCTTTAAGTCTGAATCTTATCAAAAAGATTATTGCTCCACTTACAAAGCAGTATCTTGCATTAGATGAATTTTTGTGCAACCGTGTATTTTCATACTATTCCGTTCTGCAAGATGTAAAGCTTTTGGAAGTCTACCAGTAGATGACAGTTTATGTACACTCTCTCTGATATATTTTGACTCTTAGTATATTACCAGTTTTTGAGTAGGGATGGACTTCAAAAATTACACTTCTGTAATTAACCTTGGATCAGAGGAGTACCTGTCTCCACTGAAAGTAATAAAATACCAATATGATTAGTGAAATAAACATTTAATTGCAGAGAAAAATGCCCCAAACTTGGAAAAGCTTTAAGTCTAGCTGTAACTTTTTTGAATTAGAGTAAAATTTGATGAGTCAGCAAATGTCTGCATAGGCTTGTGCTAAAGGTTTAAAGTGCAGGAATTTAAGCTTTATCTTGGGTCTCACACAGCATTTCTTTACACTGAATTTGTAAGATTAGTGCTGTATTATTTGAATCATGGAAAAGAAATGAAGGATGGAATGAATTATATGAATTGACTAGACTACTGAATTCCTCAAAATTAAGGTAATGGCAGAAGACAATTGGTAACTTTAAGTGGAGTGTCAGGAAATTGTCCATTTTTCACTTGTAGTTTCAGAGGCATACACAGTGTTTATCACTTCTGCATTAGCCAAATAATATTCCCTTCAATATCACCTCAAACTGTGGTTATGCCTGAAGAGCTGCAGCTGGGATGCAGAAACCATTGGTATGGACACTCCTCTGCTTTCAAAGCAGAAATAATCTTATTGTAGGGAGTCAGTATCTAAGTCTTTTTGGGAAAAAACCCTAGAAATATGATTTTTGATGTGTCCGACCTAAACTATTGTCCTAATATTTGTTGAAATCTTTACAGGAAAAACAACGTCTTATTATTTTCGTATTTAAAAAGTATAATGGTTGGGTTTTCAAAAATCATTAAAACCAGGCAAATTTAATGGCAAATTTTATTGAAAGAGGCAGTCACTGGAATTTGTGAAAATCGACAGTGAACTAAAAGGCTTTATTATCTTCTGAAATTATTCTCAGAAATATATATTCTTTTGAGAGGACTAGAGACAACAAAGAAGACATTTTTTAAAGTCAGGTAATCAAGGTTTGCAAAGTTACTGCTTATTGGTTGTGGTTTAGGATACTGCAGACTAAGTTAGCCAAGTCATTGAACTTAAAATTTCTCAGAATGTATTCTTTGCTATTCACTGCAAGGCAACCAAGCTTGAGAACTTGTTACAGACATCTCATTTACATATGTAATTATAATAAATTTGAACATAAGGTCTGAACATGAGGTAACAAAAAGGGGGACAGCATACTTACTTGGAAGGGTTTGAAGTCTTCCTGTATGTTTTTCCATACAACCAATCTTCTAAATTTATGAAAAAAGAGCTTGGCAAACTAATCTCCTGTGTTTTTCTGTGTGCTCAGTGTTTTCCTTCCTAGATACTTATCTGGTATTGGGATGTGTGGTAATATTTTTCCATATCACTAGCATGTGAGTTATAATTGTTATATGTGTATATATTGGATCAGTACCTTTGTAGTTCAATGTCTACCAGTCTTTCTTAACGAACTGTTTTGGCTACAAGTTTCTTGTTGACATTTCTGTTACAAAAGAAGGTTTATGCTAAATAGCATTTATGAAATTCATGGTTTCTGGCAGCAGTATCCGCTATTAGCAATACAAACGAAGAACTTCAGTCTGTAATTTTTGTAGTATAGAATACTGAAGTTTCTCCTTATCTTCCCAAAGTGTCAGTACATAGATTATAACTATTTTTTCTTTTCTTAATTAAAAAAAAGTCAAAATAACAATAGTCTATGTAGACAAAAGCCATCTTAAGTTAAAGCAGCAACTCCAGAATTAAAGAAAAAAATTTGAGGAGAAAACAAAGTCTTTACATCTTCCCATCTTCTTAGGCCAAGATCTTAGAACTGTGTCAACTTCATAATTTGAAGCGTTTGTTTATTCCTTTTTTTTTAAACTGATAATGATTTAATTATTTTAGTTCTTTACAACTGGTTTTATAAAACTATCACATTGAATTCTTAGTTTTTGTTTAATGCTGACAGAAAACTCTTTCACAGATACTACGGAAGATACCCCATCTCCCTTACTGTCTCCAGTTTTCCATCAATTTCAAACTTTTGGAGCTGAAAAAGACAATCTGGTTTGCAAATCTGTGTTCTCCCCACTGCTCTGTCTCTCGCTCCCTGTCTGCTGCCTGCCTGACTTGCCCACTCTCCCCTTTTTTGAAAACAGACAGTTGTAATTATTAGAAACAAGCTCTGGAGGAGGAAAGGAAGGAAAATTATTTCCTTGATTTAGTGTCCTCTTCCATATGCAGTATAGGCAGATACAGAAGAATACTCCTTCAGCTAACACCTTGGTAATACTGCGAAATTTTTACAGTAGTTGCTAAAATCAATTGGAAGAGAAAGTCTCTAAGGGTCTATGTGCAAACTGGTCTGGTGCTCTATTTCTTGTGCAATCATAGCTTCTTGCTCTATTCTGTATATGTGTCAGTTTGTTAGCACAAGGTTATTTTTCAGTTTAGCAGTAACTATCTGTAGACACTTAAGAAAACTGTTTTGTTTAAAGGGGCATTCTTTTTCAGCAAATTAGCAGGGACCAAAATTTTGAACAAGTAGTCCAGTCTAACTCTGGCCCTACAGAATCACATATGTTTGAAAATCCCACCTAGTGTCAGTAGTCTCTGTCACATACTTCTGAGGTTTGGAAGATAATTTTCTAAGACCAGTGAACAGATGGTATTTACAGGATCCATCCTGCGCAGTGGATGTCTTCAAGAAGCCTTTCTATGCTGGCTTTATTTTTGCAAAGCACTCTTGATCTCACTGGGTTTAATTTCAAACTCTTGAAGTAGTTGTGAAATGCATTTTCTTGTTAATTTTTCATGTTTGCATTCAGTCCAGATTTTCTGGATTATTTTGGAGTCCCTGGTAGCCTTTCAATTTTCATGTTCTTGAAGAGTGTTAAATCTTGCTGTTTGTTTCTGATGATTAACTCCATTGTATTTATTTATTTATTTTTTAATCATGCTAAATACCAGTATTTAGAACTTTCTATTTACTGCTGAGCACTCGCTGGTCTGTGTCTCGCTGGCACACAGCTCTGGTGGAACTCTAAACATCAGACTGGAGACGTTTGCTTGACTCACTGAGACTTGAGCCTTGCTGTCAGAAGTATTCAGGAGTTATTACATTGTTCGCAAATATAGTGAGCTCTATTCTAAAATTAATTAGAACTACTTGCCCCTGTGTTCTTACTGGAACTGTGTGCCACTACTTCAATTCTTTGATTAGTTTCTAGTCCAAATCTATTTCTTATCATTTTTACAACCACTTATTTTGTAACAACATTGTGCGCTTTTTTTTTTCCCTTCCTTTGTCCCCCCAACTGCTGTTGCTGTTTACCTCCATGCTGTAAATTATGAGGCAGTTGGATTTCTACTCAGCCTTTATTTTGCTGCTCTGGGACTTTCAGGTTATTCTTTGCTGTGTGCTGTAAAACATTTCATAGTATCTATGCCATTCCTCTGAGAAGCTGTAATTCATAATGCCTGTCACTGTGTTGTATTTCTAAACTACAGGTAATGGAATCCAGAGATTTCCTGAGTTACTACCCCAAACCTTCTTATATTCCCATGATAACAGGGGTATCTGAGGTACTTGGAATCCCAGCATATTCACCAAAACTGTGGTGGTGAAACAAAGCCAACAACATCACCTGAAGTGGTGGATGTGATGAATGTTTGTGGCACAGTTACATAGCTTCTGGATTGGCAGTAACTACTCACTTCATTTATGTCTCAGGGAAGCCACAGTTTGTTCTTAAACTGTTGGTATATGCAGGACATAAAGGTTTTATTTAATGTTATCCTCTAAGAATAGGAGGAAGCTTTAGTTCATACTCTTGTTAGATATGAGCATCAGAGCTATTTCTACCCTAAACAACAGTATGAATTTTAAGTATCATTATTGGCAAGACAAGGTGTCAAATCTTTGAGTCTTGCTGCAATCCAGTTTGTAGGGTCTTTGTGTAGAGTCAACCTTGCAATGCTTAGAGCAAAATCTACTAAGGCTACTGTAATCTTAATTTAGTGGTTGAAATAATTCAATAAGGTATGCTCTTCTGTTTTGATTTAAGAAAAACCTCATTGTTTCTCATACCCGGCTCTTGTGGCTTGAAGAGTGCAGCTTATTTCTGTAATTTTATTGGTTTCCCATTGTATTGGGAAACTGGTCTTGAGGTGTTACTTTAGAGACAGAGGGGTGTGCTTTTTTTTCTCAATAATATCTGGTGACTTCAATGTTAAATGGAGTTACATGCTCTCAGTGTATCATGGTGTGTTTGTTTATGGGGAGCATGGAGGTGATGGGGAAAAAGTAGACCCAGTAGGTGTTTCAGTTTTGGTGCTTAGCTGAGAGGATTTTGGTTTTTTGATTACTGTTGCTGATGATGACTTTTTTTCTTAAATTTGTTTAGAGTGTACAGTATATTGAAACATTTTATCCATGTGTGCTTTTATTTGTATACATGTATCCTACTTGTATGTGTACATGTATACATCCACATATAAATTATATATTTTATGTGTAGATGCATATGTTTCTACATATTTGTGTGTGTACATATAGATGAATATATACATACATATATATGGGTGTGTGTATATAGGCACATATATTTTAAGTGCCACTCATTACCTTTGTTACATCCAATCTGCAATTTTTCATTTCTTCCATTACATGCTTGCCTGAGAGTATCATTTTACTTAGGAATTGACATCCTATCCTGCTGCAGTGACAGGGAGGTGTCTGTCTTGCAGAAAGCTTAGTAGTTTGCTGATTTCAGTAAGCATATTAACAGATATTTTGATGAGAAATTAATTTTTATCTTGTAACTGTTTTTCTGATTGTCATGGGATTGATTTTTCTATACTCTTTTTGAGCATGCTTCAGGCAAATTGGTAACAGAATCACACAGAATCACTCAGTGGCTGAGACCTGGCAGATACCTGGAGATCGTGTAGTCCTGCTGTGGTGGTGCAATTCCACCACCCCCCCCCCCCCCCCCCCCCCCCACCCCTCTTTGCTGAGCTGCTCAGGTCTTAGTGTGATTCTAACCCTCCCCTCCTCGGACCACATACCAACCTAGGGCAGTATGGATTGCAAATGGCCGTAGACTGGCATGTTAAGGCACCCCCTTGATGTGCCTGGCTCCTGCCCTCCCTGTCGGTTGGGAGTGGTAACAACAGTCCATCACCTCCTGGCAGCCTGATACCTCTGTACCTGGGATGTGTCCAAGGGAGGAGGATAACAGAACTGCACATACAGCAAGTTCTGGACCTACACAACTGGTGTAAAACACCAGAATATTTCATCACTTGACTTGGGCTGGAGCGCAGAAGTACCTGATGAAAATCAATTATCTTGGATGGTACAAATAGCCACCCTAAGTGAAACCTTTCAAGCTCTCCTGGATCACAGCAAGCCTGTGACCAGCATCTCCCCTGAGCTGGGACACCTCTCAGGTATCAACTCCTCGAAGGACAGTACAGTCTGCTGTCAAAGCTGATGAAGGGCCAAGATGAAGTTGACCCCCAAAAGTCTCAAGTATTGAGGAATGCCGATGTATTATGAGTATTTACTCTAAACTCGAGAACAAGGAAATTTTAACGGTCAGCTAGCTTCTCTTTCACGCACCTCTCTACCTATGAATATGTTTGGGTACACAGTTATTTTCATGAATGTGGATACAACATATTTCAATGGATCCAAATACTTTGTGTGTTTGTACATCTTGTGTTTATGAATATATAAAACCAGATAGATTTAGGATTCTTCATAATAGGTTAGCGTGAATCTCAATTTTTGAATCTGTACTTAAGTTGCGATTTTAATCATAATGTATGAATTATGTATGAATAATGTGTGAATTATTTTGTAAAGCCTTAAATCAGTTAATGATTAAATGCTGCTGGTCATTAATAAGTCTTGAGCAGTATCAGCTGCAGCAGACTGCCCAGGATGGTGTCTAGTGGAGTTCCAGTGTGCCCAGGAATGCAGACTCTGCAACCTCTCTGGGTAGCCTGTTCCAGAGTTTGACCCATGCTACATGATAGAAACATTTTTCTTGTGTATAAGGAATTTCATGTGAGGTTTTTTCTTCCCGTTGCCAATTTTTCTGTGTCTGGGCACCAATGAAAAGAGCCTGTCTGCTGCTTCTTTATAGTATCCCATCAGGTATTTATATATGCTGATAATATTCCTCTGAGCTTTCTGAACAGTCCCAGCTTTCACAGCCTCTCTATGTATGGCAGATGCTCCAGTCCTTTCATAATCTATGTGCTCTTTCACTGGAGTTACTCCAGTATGTCCATGTCTCTCTTATACTGCAGAGCCCAGAACTGGACACAGCACTGAGATATGTCTTACCATTTCTGAAGAGAGGAGGAAGGGTCATCTGCCTTTGGCTACTGGCAGTGCTCTTCTCGGTGTAGCTAAGGATGTTACTGACCTTTGTCATAGGGGCACAGTAAATAATCACAGAATCATCTAGGTTGGAAAGGACCTTGAAGATCATCCCATTAACCTAACACTGACAGCTCCCAACTACACCATATTGCTGCGTACTATGTCAACCCAACTCTCAGACACTTCCAGGTCTGGGGACTCCACCACCTCCCTGGGCAGCCCATTCCAACACCTAACAACCCCTTCTGGAAAGAAATGCTTCCTAATATCCAGTCTAAACCTTCCCTGTCACAACTTGAGGCCATTACCTTTTGTCCTATTCTTGTTACTTGGTTAAAGAGGCTCATCCCCAGCTCTCTGCAACCTCCTTTCAGGGAGCTGTAGAGGGCGATGAGGTCTCCCTTCAGCCTCCTCTTCTCCAGACTAAACACCCCCAGTTCCCTCAGCCGCTCCTCGTACGACCTGTGCTCCAGACCCTGCACCAGCTTCGTTGCCCTTCTCTGGACACGCTCGAGTCATTCAATGGCCTTTCTGGAGTGAGGGGCCCAAAAGTGAACACAGGAATCGAGGGGCGGCCTCCCCAGTGCCGAGTACAGGGGTCAGATCCCTTCCCTGTCCCTGCTGGCCACGCTATTGCTGACACAAGCCAGGATGCCATTGGCCTTCTTGGCCCCCTGGGCACACTGCTGGCTCCTGTTCAGCCGGCTGTCAATCAGCACCCCCATGTCCCTCTCTGACTGGCAGCTCTCCAGCCACTCCTCCCCAAGCCTGTAGCGCTGCTGGGGGTTGTTGTGGCCCAAGGGCAGCGCCCAGCATTTGCCCTTATGGAAACTCCTCCAGTTGGCCTCAGCCCATGGCTCCAGCCTGTCCGGGTCTCTCTGCAGAGCCTCCCTACCCTCGAGCAGATCAACACTCCCACCCAACTTGGGGTCATCTGCAAACTCACTGAGGGTGCACTCGATCCCCTCGTCTAGATCATCAATGAAGATGTTAAACAGGAGTAGCCCCAACACCGAGCCCTGGGGGACACCACTCGTGACCGGCCACCAACTGGTCTTTGAGCCCGGCCATCCAGACAGTTTTTTACCAGCAAAGTGTGTGCCCATCCAAGCCGCGAGCAGCCAGTTTCACCAGGAAAAAGAATGCTGTGGGAAACGGTGTCAAAGGCCTTACTAAAGTCAAGGTAACAACATCTACAGCCTTTCCCTCATCTAATAAGCAGGTCACCCTGTTGTAGGAGGAGATGAGGTTTGTCAAGCAGGACCTGCCTTTCACAAACCCATGCTGACTGGGCCTGAGCATCTGGTTGTCCCGCACGTGTTGTGTGATGGTACTCAGGATGAGCTGCTCCATCAGCTTCCCGGGTGCTGAAGTCAAGCTGACAGGCCTGTAATTTCCCGGATCATCCTTCTGACTCTTCTTATATATGGGCATCACATTGGCTAAATTCTAATCTTTTGGGACCTCCCCGGTCAGCCAGGACTGCTGGCTAATGATGGAAAGTGGCTTGGTGAGCACCCCAGCCAGCTCCTTCAGCACCCTCGGTTGTATCCTGTCTGGTCCCATAGACTGGTGTGTGTCTGTGTGATGCAGCAGGTCACTGACTGTCTCCTCCTGGATTTTGGGGGGGGTCGTTTTCCCAGTCCCTGTCTTCTGGCTGAAGAGGCTGGATTCCCTCAGTACAACTAGTCTTGTTATTAAAGACTGAGGCAAAGAAGGCATTAAGCACCTCAGCCTTTTCCTCATCACCTGTTACCATGTTTCCTCCTGCATCTAGCAGGGGATGGAGTCTCTCCCTGGTCTTTCTTTTGCTGTTGACATACTTATAGAAACATTTTTTGCTATTCTTGACTGCTGAAGCCAGATTAATTTCTAGCTGGGCTTTAGACCTCCTGAGTTCTGCCCTGCATAACCTCACAGCATCTTTGGAATCACTGTGAGTGGCTAGCGCCTTCTTCCAAAGGCTGTAAACTCTCCTTTTCTCCCCCAGTTGCAGCCAAAGCTCCCTCTTCAGCCAGAGTGGTGGCCTTCTACTGCCGGCTTCTCTTACAGCACCTGGGGACAGCCTGCTCCTGTGCCATTAACACTTCCTTCTTAAAGAGTGTCCAGCTTTCCTGGGCCCCTCTACCCTTCAGGACCATCTTCCAAGGGATCCTTTCAAGCAGGTGCCTAAACAAGTCAAAGTCAGCCCTTTGGAAGTCCACGATGGCAGTTCTGCTGCTTCGTCTCCTGGCCTCTCTTAGAGAACTCTATTATTTCATGATCACTGTGCCCTAGTCAGCCTTCAGCCACCACATCACCCACCAGTCCTTCTCTGTGCACAAAGAGGAGATCCAGCAGGGCACCTTCTCAGGTTGGTTCACTCACCAGCTGTGTCAGGAAGTTCTCCCACACAGGAATATCTGGGACTGGTCCCGCTCTGTTGTTTTCCAGCAGATGTCTGGGAAATTATAGTCTCCCGCAAGAACAAGGGCAAGTGATTGTGAGATTTCTCCTAAGTGCCTATAGAACATCATCCACCTCTCTATCCTGTCTGGGTCGCCTATAGTAGACTCCTACTACAACATCTGCCCTGTTGGCCTTCCCCCTGATTCTAACGCAAAGACACTCCACCCTCTCTTCACTGCACGTGCTGCATCATGGCTTCAAGCTCCTTCTGTTTCTTACCCATGCTGTGTGCACTGGTATAGATGCACTTCAGATGGGCTGATATTTTGCCCCCTTCCCCCTTCAAATCTAGTTTAAAGCTCTCTCAGTGAGTCCAGCTAACTCCTGCCCCAAGATCCTTTTCTCCCTCTGGACAGATGCATCCCATCTGATGCCAAATGGTCTGGCATCCTGTATACTAACCTGTGATTGAAGGATCCGAAGCCCTGATGGTAACACCAGTCTTGGAGCCACAAGTTCATCTGTTGAGTTCTCCTGTATTCTTCATCCAACCCCACAAATGAAAGGATGGAGAAGAACACAATTTGTGCCCCGACCCCTTAACCAGTTTCCCCAAGGGCCCGAAATATCTCTTCATTGCTTTAGGACTTCTTGTAGTAATCTACCTGAAAAACCAAGACAGGGCAGTAGTCCTTGGGTCTCACTAGAGTGGGGAGTTTTTCCATGAGGTCCTTCACCTGAGCCCCAGGGAGGCAGCAGACTTCCCTATGAAGCAGGTCTGGTCTGAATGTTGGTCCTTCAACACCCCTCAGAATGGAGTCACCCACTACAATGACACTTCTAGGGGTTTTTTTTTAAACTGGTTTTAATACCTGGTCTAGAGCAACCTGGCCTTGGTGGACCTTGGGTCTTCCTCCTTGTTTGACTCATATTCTTCATCGTTCTCTACTTCATTCAGAAGTTTCATATCTGTTGTGACAGGATGCCACGGAGGGTGAGGGAGGTCTGGAAAGGATTTTCCTGCCTCTCTGAGCAGGGACCTGTTTCCAGCCTCTCTCATCCCTCAAGTCTCGTCCTTCTGCCTGGCAGCAAGAGGTTGAGGGATCACCTTCCTCTTTTGGAGCCTCCATTTGCTCCTGTTGCTTCAGGACTGACTCATTACTGTCTCATGGACAAGACAGTGTCCACCAGGATCCCCAGATCATTTTCTGACAAGCCTTTCCAGCTAGTCAACCCTTAGCCTGTGCTAGTGTTGTGTTGGTGGGGTTATTACTCCCCAGGGGCACTTCCTTTTGCTGAACCCAGTGAGGTTCCTCTCAGACCATTTGTTCAGTTTTTTTGTACTGAAAGACCTCAATATCTGGTGAAACAACCACTGCCCCCAGTTTTCTGTCGCTGGCAAACTTGCTATGGTGAACTCTGTCCCATTGTCCAGGTCATTAATTATAAATAAATTTTTAAAAGCATTGGCCTCAGTGTTAGCCCATAGGATACTTCTCCAGTGCCTTGTCTTCATCTGGATTTGTGCTGCTGATCACAACCCTTTAAGCCCAGTAGTTCAGCCAGATTCAAGTCCACCTTACTCTCCACTTTAGCCTCTACCTCATCAGTCCACCTATTAACATTTTATGAGAGACAGTGTCAAAAGCCTTACTACAGTCAAGATAAATGATATCCACTGCTTTCCTCTCATCCGTTGAGATACTCGTTTCATCAGAGGATGCTGTCAAGTTGGTTAAGCATCATTTCACCTTTATAAATTCATGATGACTACTCCCAATGATCTTCTTGTCCTTTGTATGGTCTATCACCTTCTTAGGGATTGAGGTGAGACTGGCTGCTCTAGTTTCCCAGATCTCTCTTCTTGAACATAGGAGTGACGTGATTTCTTCCAGTCCTCAGGAACCTCACCTGATAGCCATGACCTTTCAAAGCTTAGTAAGTCTCTCTCAGCACTCGTAGGTGCATTATGGACATGCGTATGTCCAGTTTGTTTAAATGTTCCCTGATCTGATCCTTCGCTACTGAGATGAGTCACAGGTACTTGGGATTGCTGGAGGCAAGTGTTACCTTTAAAGACAGAGCTGAGGAAGGCATTGAGTGCTTTGGCCTTTATGTTCTTTGCTACCACAGCCTCTGCTGTTTTCATCAGTGAGCCCTGAGTGCACTTTATCCCTTGTCTTCATTTTGCTGCTGATATAGTTACAGAAGCCAATTGTTGCCCTTCATGTTCCTCACTGTATTCAACTCCACATGGATTTTGGCTTTCCTAACCTTCTCCCTGCATCCTTAGACAACAACTTTAAATTCCTTCTGGTCTTCTGTCCCTGCTTGTACACCTTGTTTCTTTCCTTTTACATTTGAGATTAGTCAGGGGAGGTCCGTGTTCATCCATGCAAGCCTCCTGCTACCTTTGCTTGACTTCTTGCACATTGAAATGAGCCATTGTTGATGTTGGAGGAGACGATCCTTGAAAATCAACCAGCTTTCATGGATCCTTCTCTCCAGACTGTTATTCTGCTGGTTTCTTCCAGGTAGGTCCCTTAAAATGCCCAAGTCTGCTCTCCTGAAGTTCAGGGTTGTGATTCTGCTTTTTTTGCTTTTCTCCCTCCTCTTAGAATCCTAAACTCCCATCATCTCAAGGTTGCTGCAGACAAGTCTGCCCCTGACCTTGACATCCCTGACCAGTTGTTCCTTGTTTGTAAGTATGAGGTCCAGCAGTGTGTCTCCCCTCATCAGCCTGCTGATTGCCTATGGTAAGAAGTTATCATCACGGGACTCCAGAAACCTGGATTGCTTGTGCCCTGCTGTGTTGTCCTTCCAGCATATACTTGAGTGATTCAAGTCTCCTATGAAGACAGGGGCAGGCAAACATGAATCTTCTTCCAGTTTTCTGAAAAAGCTTCATTCTTCTTCTTATCAGAAAGGATCAGCATGCAGCCACCATGTCATCCGCACTGGTTTGCCCACACCTGACCCACACATTCTCAGCTGACTCACTGCCCATCTTAAGGCAGAGCTTCATCCATTTATGCTACTCTTTCACATAAAGGGCAGCTTCTTGCCGTCCCAGCGTGTCCTTCCTGAAGAGCCTGTATGCATATACGGCAGTACTCCAGTCATGTCAGTTATCCCACCTTGTCTCCATGATCCTGATGAGCCTTGCAACTGCAGACAGATCTCTAATTCCTCCTGTCACTCTCCATGAGGGTGTGCTACATGCAATTAAACAATAAGTTTAGATGGACACCCAGTTGTGTTTATTTCCCAGAAAGACTCCTGAGAGCCTCTCACATACTGATGTCCTGTCAGCACTCCCTTATTTATGTGCATTTGCTTGAGGTGGTCCTCCCTGAGCCTTGTATTGGTCATCACAAGGTCTTTCCTGTCCTCACCAACCTGCGCTCTTTGCTTGCCAGCCCAGGCCACAGCTCCCTTACTTGTTACTTGGACAATGTTTCTCCCCACCATTCCTAGTTTAAATCTCCCCTCACCAAACTGGCCTGTCCGTTATCAAAGGTGCTTCATTCTGTGCATTTATTTGTATTGCACCATTGTTGCTGAATAATTCCTGGTAAGATTGAGCATAATTGCCTCCTTCCTGTGTAAGAATGAAATAAAAGAAGGTTCCCCATTTGGATTTACAATGTAAAAATAGTACCTCATTCACTAAACATGATAAAAGCAGCTGTAACGTACAACTGCAAGTTAAATACAGTGTTTGTATATTTCTGTGTCTCAAGAATTTTTCAGATCACAACTGTTTTAGTTTGTATAACTTTTTACCGAGAAAAAGAAAGTAAATCAAGTTAGGATGTGTGTAAAGCAATAAAGTTTGATTTTTAAAATGTGGTATAATGGAATTGTGACTGAGTTTCCTTATATTTAAAAATTCTTGAATCTAACATGAGCAAACATGTTAATGTGTTTTGAGTGTGCATGTTCTTGGGTAGAAGCAAGATTTAGTTTCTCCCCGCCGTGTTCTCTCCTTTAGGGTATGACTCAAATCCTTAAAGTCAGCAAAAGAATGCCATTGACCTTAATACACTTTGTGGGCAGACCATTAGAGAACACATAATATTGTGCATTCTCAAGTGGCAGACACAGATAACTGCAGTGAAGTTTGCATACAAATTAAAGAACAGCAATATAGCAGAGTGGTCTTGCCAACAGTTACTACCAACATTTCCAACAGTATCTGAGGATTCAACGTTACCCCATGTTTTTCCCTTCTGCAACAAAATGAAGATCTGATTGGAGAACCTGTGCAAAATTAATATAATCTGTGTTTTAACTGCAGTGCAAAGTTGTGTCATGTTCTACTGTATAGTCATGGACAGGCAAATGAAAGAAATGCTTGTTTGGAAGTCTGTTGTGCAGTGTGTCAGAAAGTGCTAACATATCATTGTGTCGTTATTTCTGCTGCTGTGCTTGTGAACAGAATTGAATTAGTACGTACGAAATACATACTGATGTTGTACTTTGATTTTGTTGCCTAAAGAGTCCTTAATGCACCCTCTACCATTCTTAATTTTGAGGAGCTACTTTACATCTCATTGAGAACATTGAGGACTTAAATACTGTTAAGTAAGCATGTCCTTAAATGTTTTCCTGTATTTGTCTGTTAACAGGCTTTTTTTTAGCAGGCTTTTTTTCAACAGTGCTTTTTTTGACAGTATAAAGTTGTCTAACTGTGCTATTGTTGTACATGTAATTTTAATTTTTATATAATTATTCAGATGTTGTATTTTTAGTGAGTAATCAACATATTAAATAGTGGCAAGGGTGTAAGAAATGTTTTTTCGAAAGTTCCCTTAAAATGGTTTCTTTGTCTTTCTGCAGTTTCTCAGGAAAACACCACACAGTTGGTATTGCCTTTCATATACTAATCATTACCTGGACATTTCCAGCTGTATTATAAAAATGTAATGATAACTGTTGTTGTTAATGGTAATTCTAGGGACAGAGAAATCATGTATGTGTTGGAGGTCACTGAGAAAATTCTTTGAGGAAGTAAAGGAGAAAATTAGTTGGAATGATAAATATAATATTTCAGTATATCTATATAATACTAGTGTAAAATGTGTTTGTGAATTAAACAAGAAATTAAATAGAAAATACATAAAAAAGGATTAATGGAGTCACCTGAATATTTAACGTGTGGTATAAAAGATATTCCAAGTTTTTAATCATTGTTTGTAATAAGAGATACTGATCTTCCTTTCTGCCTTAATTTATAAGATGTATCAGTAATACAGTAAAATTCTCCAGCAGACTGATTATACTAGATCTGTCCTGTGATTGCATTACAACACAATTCCTATTATTGTGTTTATAGAGCTTTTATTCTTATGTTATGTAATATACACCAAAGTTTACTTACTTTGCTTGAGGTTGTTGCAGTATGCTGTACTTGCAGAAAAAAAGTAATTTATCAGCAGACATATTTTATGTTTCCAGGCAGTAGATGCATTTCAGAAAAGAGGCTTGCTTTACACATATTCTGCAAGTTAAGAAAAGCTTTTATCTTCTTTTGTTGGTTCTAGTTAAAAAAAAAAAATTAAGCTTATTTTACAGTCCATGTGTTCTAAATATGTTACATTTTAACACTTACTACTAAAGAGTTAACTGAATATTGATTAGAAAGTATTGATGCAGTAGTGAAAATCCATTTATTTTAGAGCAGTTAGAGCATTAGAGGGAAATTGAAAGGCATTCCACTTTGATACTTAACTGTTTTGTAGATATTTCACAAAAGTATGTGATAAATATTTTATATGTAACTTCTACTGTTTATAAGGCAATTGACAGAAAAATAAATGAAAATAGGAAGCTCATTATCTACAAGGAAATTATTTGAACACAATTGTTTAACGGAGGTCATTGTTGTTCTTTTTCTTAATTTCTCTTTACTGCTTGTTTTGCACAGGAAGGAGTTACAGGAGCTGGGAAATCTTTACAGACAAAACATTGAACATACAGCACAGCAGGCTGAGCTGATAAAGCAGCTTCAGGCTCTCAATACCAATACACAAAAAGTGCTGAAAGACCAAGAAGATGCTCACACAGCTGAAACAACATCATATCAAAGAGTATGTAATTTTGCTTTATGATCATAGGGTTCATTTTAATATCCATCTGTACAATATCAATGGACAGAGTAATCAGAGCACTGTGTGGTGTTGCATCCTTTAGATCTCTGGATCTTTATTGTTACCAAAATATGGTTGGCAGTGTAACAGAGTTTATTGGTCTGATTACATCCTAGCATATATGGCTCCTTGCTTACATTGAATTAATGAGTCTTAAAAAATGAGATTTAGTTACCTCTGAAGAAATATAGGAGTGGATTGCCAAGCATATAAATTTCTTTATGTAATTTGTTATCTATGTTTTTCATCTTCTTCCTCTCCTAGAACTTTCAATTACTAAGTTCTTCAATTTGTTTTTGATAATTTAGAATAAATTCCTTTCACTTGTAAATAATGTATTTGTGTGAATCTCAGGATTTTACTGGTTGCCAAAACCTGCTCTATCAAAATTAACTGGAAAAATTGTGACATAATAGCTTTTAAAATGGATAAGTAATGCAAAAAATTTTAACTGTATTTACTTTTACAGAACAGACATATTTTTGATGAATGCCAGGAAAAATGCTAACCATGAAGAGTTGTCACATGCACTGCTCAGAACTTCTCATTTTGAGTGTAACAGATTATACAGATGTGTTTTTCAGTCTGTAAGAAATACAGACGATATATTTCCTTCCTTTTTAGAAGCACTGAGAAGGAAGAAGATCAGGAGAAGTTATATATACAACTTTTGTATACCTTCTACCAATCTTGGAACTGTGTTCTCAAATTGTGTTCTGTCACAGTGCTTTTTCAAAAAACAGGTGTTTCCCTTTATCATCTTACTTACAGTACATGTTTGTGATAAAATTGTGAAGCTAGGCCTAAGTCAAGCCAGAATCAGTACTGTGTTTCCGAAGATGTGTTTGGTTAACATTTTATAGCACACAGTGCCCAGCACATTCTTGAGGACTTACATCACTGACTGCAGTGACAATAGACATTAAGTCTTTCATTCACTACAATAATAGCCCAGCCAAGCTACAGGTAGACTTCCATCACAGACGTTAAGAACATGTACAAGTCAGTGGGAGTTCTACCTATCTGGGGCAAGACAAAGTAAATTATAGATATATTTTTTTTTTTTAATACATCATGTAGGTATCAGAAGTTGCTCTTTCTTTCATTCTTCATTCTCCAGTGCACCAGAAAAATTGGTATGTGAAGAAAACATGAACTCTCTTCATTGGTGTTTATAAGACCACTTTCTTCCAGAATAGCTCTACAGCAGATAAAAGAAAATAAAACTAAGTTTTCATGAGACTATTTTAAAGCGTGACAAAACTCTTTATAAAGGTCACTTTACCTTACATCATAGCAATATTGCCAGTAGTACTTACTTCAGTTTTGGAAAGAGTTTAACCTATCCTATGAAAAATAGTTTTGCAATTGTAAGTTACTTATGTATTATGCAAAATTGATGGGTATACTTATATAGCTATAGGGGCATGCCACTTCTAAACTAGTCTTGACTCAAAATTCAGGGTTGCTTTAGAAAGATGGTTCACAGTTCTTGGTCTGTCTTGACAGGACTTAAAACTTCTGCTTAGCTGATCATACAAGATGAGTCTTTTGATAGCTGCCAAATCTAACAACAAGATGACCCTAAAACTTGCTGGTTTGGAGTAATTGACTTCAGTATTTTTCTAACATGAAGGAGTTTGCCTCTTAAATCAGCACAAGCCAACTCAAATATTCTGACAAATTTCTATTGTAGAACTGATAAGCTGTCTTCTTGTAAAATATCAAAACATCTAATGCACCTGGAACAAAGATGTTCTTTTCTGTTTTCATAAAAATGTGTTAAAGTATGAAAAAAAGTTTCTTAAAGTTAGAGTGGAATAGATCTAATAGTATTTCTGGCAAATTGAGTTGAGAGAACTTCGGAGAGGGAAAGGAGTTCCTTTTATCATGAGAATTCTGTTCTGTACTTCTGATCCAAAAAATGGTATAAAATACCCAACTCTAATTGCTTCACAATAACATGTGTTTTCCAAATCACAAGATATGCAGTCCTACTGAAGTCACAGCAGGCCTTTGGTATACTCAGCATCTATAAAAACAGTATAAATGCCTATTTTTCCCTTGAATGAGAAAGGCAAACTATTGTAGACAAATGTGTTTTCTGTTTGTCTTCCATGCATTAATAACATGCAGGCTGCAACAGCTAGATAAGGATGTGTCAACTATTCCATAAATATATTCACAAAGGAATATTTTCCTACTGCTCCAAATGGCATTGAGCCTATCACTGTGTACATCCTATGATATATTGTCCCTTACAGCAAGATCAATGACCTCTCTGTTAGTGGTCAGATAGGCAGTATATGCTATAGCTCAGGCATTGTGGTGGCTCACATATTCCAAGTTCATCTTAATAGTCTACCACTTAGAAAGAACCATTCTTTGTGCTGATGTTAGCATAGTACGAAACAGTAGACTGAACAAGAAAAAACATTTCTGATAAACCAGATGAAGGTCGTGAACTTGCACTGGATTCTGTGTAAATCCACTGAGGACCACAAATTCTCTTCCAGATCTAGCTGTAGTGGGCAGCATACACTTGTGAAGACCTGTAATCTGTTTTGCAAAGTTGTGTTGACTTGACATATTACTACCTCCTTTTTAAGTAAAAATTTTGGGGGTGCTGTGTTCTACAATAACTCCTTTATGTTAGACCATTTATGGAAACAAATTGATACCTATTTCATATTGCAGCTGTACTTCTCATTCTCAAGGATAGGGAGTATTTTTCTAAAATGTATAGCATCTGTTTTAGTGGTCCTAAATGCTCCAGGGACTTCATTCCAGTGCTGAATTTAATGAGACTCAATAGATTTGTCCTCACTGACAATTTCAAGGTGGAGAGACTTCAATCAATACTAGGGATAATAAGACAAGAGGAGATTCTGAACTCCTTAGCCAGCTTATCGCAGTTTTCTGAAATTTACAATTTAGGGCCTTTGTTTTTATAATGCAGTACTTTCCCTCGATCTGATGTGGCCTTTAGGTTCCTTGTTAATCATACTGATTAAAAATCTCTTAGTGGAAGGCCCTTTTAGTGAAGTGGAAATACTCCTGCCTTTAAATAGGAAATTGTAATTCATGTCCTGGAACTCAGCTCTCAGAGAATACTGTGGTACAATGGTACAGTACATGTCTGTGATGAAAGAAAGCATTCCTCAATAAGTTATATTTTTGAAATAACTGGAAAACATGGTGAGAGTTTTCAGTTATGAGACATTACAGGATTCTGCATTAAGTATACCAGAAAGTAAATAAAATAGTATAGTGTCAGATACATTTTCAGATGTTGTGGTTAATTTTGTGCTTGAAGTTGCCTTTGTTAGTTCTCCTCATGGTGTCAACGTACGGAGATAGTTTACTTTCCATCAGGTCTGTAATCAGAATGTCAAGTTACTGGCTTTCCACCCTAAGGTTAAATTTTACCACTTTCAGGCTTTTTTGCAACAGCAACAACCTTTAAGGACAGTTAAAAATCACATAATTGTGTCCCATTAAATTCAGAAATTTACAAAATAAATTTTAAAACCATATAGATGTGTAAATGGTAGTAACGATGCAGATTCTCCCTCAAATTGGAATTAATTCTTTCACACATGACAAGAGCTGAGAGAAACTAACTGTCCAGTCAAATACACTGAAGTCCACATCAGTAATGTGAATCATCATTTTTGTAGTACATTTCATGTGAAAGCTGTGAGAAACTCTGATCTTTAACAAAAATTATGTCACACTTTAATTCAAGCTCTGATACTGTTTTCTATAGTTGGGAAGTGTGTTAATTAGGTTAGACTGTTTATTTTGTATATACCAAGCGCCAGTATAGTTGGTTACACCCTAGCAAATAGATTTTGTCATCAGATGCACCTATAAGTTAAAGTTGAAGAAATCTTGGGTAGACTCTAGTTCTCTCAGTGTGATGTTAAACTCTGCACTCTACAGCTGATGATTCTCATGCTTCAGAAGCACTGTATGGTCTTAGTGTGCTATAGTTCCTGTGTGTAATGGTGTAGATTGGTATCTGCAGAATGCTTAAGTATTATGAAAAAAAAATATCTATAATTCTAAATCTATAACTAATATTTGCCAACCGTTGTCTTAATGTTTCTCGCAACGATGATGTATTTTTTTACAATATGAAAGCTATATATGAAAGAAATTACGTAAACTGGTGAGACAGTGCAAGAGGAGTTGTACCTCAAAGGATGAAGAATCTTAAGATTAAATATGTGAGTAGTGCTAATTTTGGTCTAAGTTAAAATTTTAAAATTTAAATATACCTGAATTTTGTCTATAATGAGACTGGTCCCATATTGGATGCACACAAGATCTGTGGGACCTGATGGGTTACACTCAAGGGTGCTGAAAGAGTTGGCAGATGTGCTCGCCAAGCCACTTTCCATGATTTATTGGAAATCATGGCTAACTGGGGAGGTCCTATTGGACTGAAGGGTGGCAAATACAAGAGAGGCAGAAAGGAGGATCCAGGAAACTACAGACCTGTCAGTCTGACCTCGGTGCCAGGGAAGGTCATGGAGCAGGTCATCATGAATGCCATGAAAAGTCACATAATGGACAACCAGGGGATCAGGCCTAGTCAGCATGGGGTTATGAAAGGCAGGTCCTGCCTGACAAACCTGATCTCCTTCTACGACAGGGTGACCTGCTTATTGGATGAGGGAAAGGCTGTGGATGTTGTCTACCTTGACTTCAGTAAGGCCTTTGACATTGTTTCCCACAGCATTCTCCTTCCTGGCAAAACTGGCTGCTTGCGGCTTGGATGGGCACACGCTTTGCTGGGTAAAAAACTGTCTGCATGGCCGGGCCCAGAGAGTTGTGGTGAACGGAGTTAAATCTGGTTGGCAGCCGGTCACGAGTGGTGTCCCCCAGGGCTCGGTGTTGGGGCCACTCCTGTTTAACATCTTTATTGATGATCTAGATGAGGGGATCGAGTGGACCCTCAGTCAGTTTGCAGATGACCCCAAGTTGGGTGGGAGTGTTGATCTGCTCGAGGGTAGGGAGGCTCTGCAGAGAGACCTGGATGGGCTGGAGCCATGGGCTGAGGCCAACTGTGTGAGTGTCAATAAGGCCAAATGCTGGGGGCTGCCCTTGGGCCACAACAACCCCCAGCAGCGCTACAGGCTTGGAGAGGAGTGGCTGGAGAGCTGCCAGTCAGAGAGGGACCTGGGTGGGTTGATTGACAGCCGGCTGAACAGGAGCCAGCAGTGTGCCCGGGGGGCCAAGAAGGCCAATGGCATCCTGGCTTGTGTCAGCAATAGCGTGGCCAGCAGGGACAGGGAAGGGATCTGACCCCTGTACTGGCACTGGGGAGGCCGCCCCTCGATTCCTGTGTTCACTTTTGGGCCCCTCACTCCAGAAAGGACATTGAATGACTCGAGCGTGTCTAGAGAAGGGCAACGGAGCTGGTGCAGGGTCTGGAGCACAGATCATACGAGGAGCGGCTGAGGGAACTGGGGGTGTTTAGTCTGGAGAAGAGGAGGCTGAGGGGAGACCTCATCGCCCTCTACAGCTCCCTGAAAGGAGGTTGCAGAGAGCTGGGGATGAGCCTCTTTAACCAAGTAACAAGAATAGGACAAAAGGTAATGGCCTCAAGTTGCACCAGGGAAGGTTTAAACTGGATATTAGGAAGCATTTCTTTCCAGAAGGGGTTGTAAGGTGTTGGAATGGGCTGCCCAGGGCAGTGGTGGAGTCCCCATCCCTGGAGGTATTTAAGAGTAGGGTCAACATAATGCTGAGGGATCTGGTGTATTTGGGAACTGGCAGTGTTAGGTTAATGGTTGGACTGGATGATCTTCATGGTGTTTTCCTACCTAGACGATTCTGTGATTTTATACAATACTGTTTGCGGTATGGATTATTGACATTTTTCTGAATTAACTAGGACTGGTGTTCTTCACAAGCCTGATCAATATTCTCTGACACTACAGTATATACAGAGAAAAAATATAAATAGGTTTTGGTAGCATTTCACAGAGAAATTGTTGCTGAGAAACACAGTCTGAGGGAAATGTTTCAAAATTTTCATATATTTAAAAAAGGAATCCACAAACCCCACCATAAGATAGCCATATCAACACATGTTGTTTCACCAAAGTGATTAGATGGATGAATGCTGGAAGGCTACATTGCTAGGGGGGAATCAGTCAGCAAACAGTACTGGATTCATTGATGTAAGTAGACTCAGCACTTAGAATTTTTCCAGTTACAACACTAATCAAAGACTGAAATGTCCTTTTCTTTTTTGTATATTTTTGAGAAGGTATATTGCTACAGTTATCCTTTTTGCATAGTTTCCATAACAACCATAGTATTCTCAATTACATAGTACCATGAAGTTGAGGAAGGTGTGCCTTCTCTTTTAGCTTATGCTAGTGACTCTTGCTTGCGTGTTGTCTTATGTTACATCCATTCTGTACTTTCTTTTGTTTTTTCTTCTGAACCTTTCAGTTGTGTCTGACATTTTTCTCTTGTATCATAGGTACACTTCATGGTCCCTCATCTTAAAAATTACCTCTGCTTTTCCATTTTAAAAAAATGCCCTGAATGTGCTGTATATAGTTTGTATGGAGTGCCTCTTCAGTTTCATCCTAGAGGTTTTCCAGCTGACTTCTGGCCTTGTTCTTTCAAATTCTTGTAAAGAGCAGGATCTTGTAACATGGAATTTCTGCTATGTGCTGTAATAGGTTTTCTTATTGTTTTATTGTATCTTCATTTAGACTTTTTTTCATTTGTATTGTTACTATATATTCATTATTCCTGTATGTTCAGGTTCATTTACTCAGGGCTCTGTAATACACTGGTTTTTAGGGTATTAGCATTTAAATAAAAGATTTAATGTAGGAGAATGTTTGTTTTACACCCAGTGTATATAATTGGCTACTGTTGCATTTTAATGGCTGAATCTACCTTAGGTCATCACAGGAATATCCTTTTGAAGGAAATCTTCCAGATGTCCCCACTTTCTGTGATTTAGATGATACAGAAAAGTCTATGACAGCATTAACTAAATCTCTTTTGGATTATGGATCTGGAAACTATTTTGGAACTGGAAAATGTGTCCCAACTGTTAATTGGCATTCAGTTCACAAGAGCAGTACAAACCTGGTTTAAAAGAAATCTTACACACTTGTATAATGTTATATCGCATAATCACAGAGTCATCTAGGTTGGAAAGGACTTTGAAGATCATCCAGTCCAACCATTAACCTAACACTGGCAGTTCCCAAATACACCAGATCCTTAAGCAGTAAATCGACCCAACTCTTAAACACCTCCAAGGATGGGGGCTTCACCACTGCCCTGGGCAGCCCATTCCAACGCCTAACAACCCCTTCTGGAAAGAAATGCTTCCTGACATCTAGTCTAAACTTTCCCTGGTGCAACTTGAGGCCATTACCTCTTGTCCTGTCGCTTGTTACTTGGTTAAAGAGGCTCATCCCCAGCTCTCTGCAACCTCCTTTCAGGGAGCTGTAGAGGGCGATGAGGTCTCCCCTCAGCCTCCTCTTCTCCAGACTAAACACCCCCAGTTCCCTCAGCCGCTCCCCGTACGACCTGTGCTCCAGACCCTGCACCAGCTTCGTTGCCCTTCTCTGGACACGCTCGAGTCATTCAATGTCCTTTCTGGAGTGAGGGGCCCAAAACTGAACACAGGAATCGAGGGGCGGCCTCCCCAGTGCCAGTACAGGGGTCAGATCCCTTCCCTGTCCCTGCTGGCCACGCTATTGCTGACACAAGCCAGGATGCCATTGGCCTTCTTGGCCCCCTGGGCACACTGCTGGCTCCTGTTCAGCCGGCTGTCAATCAGCACCCCCAGGTCCCTCTCTGACTGGCAGCTCTCCAGCCACTCCTCCCCAAGCCTGTAGCGCTGCTGGGGGTTGTTGTGGCCCAAGGGCAGCCCCCAGCATTTGGCCTTATTGACACTCACACAGTTGGCCTCAGCCCATGGCTCCAGCCCATCCAGGTCTCTCTGCAGAGCCTCCCTACCCTCGAGCACATCAACACTCCCACCCAACTTGGGGTCATCTGCAAACTGACTGAGGGTGCACTCGATCCCCTCGTCTAGATCATCAATAAAGATGTTAAACAGGAGTGGCCCCAACACCGAGCCCTGGGGGACACCACTCGTGACCGGCCGCCAACTGGATTTAACTCCGTTCACCACAACTCTTTGGGCCCGGTCGTCCAGACAGTTTTTTACCCAGTGAAATGCGTGATTGTCCAAGCCTCGAGCAGCCAGTTTTGCCAGAAGAATGCTGTGGTCATTTGTGTCAACTGTGTCACGCTGCGGTTTTTTTCCAGGTGCACTCTGATTCTGGCTAATATACAGTATAGTAGATAATGTGGATTATTTTTAGTTTTACTAGATTTTTGTTGCAATTCAGTTTTCCTTGGTCAGACCTAACTTAGTTTTGCTATTACACGTATTTAATATATGTCAGTACTTTACCTCACCCCACCATTATCAGGCTGTTAAATATTTTCTATCACATTGGAGCAGGCATTGGAGGCACAGCTTTTGGTTCTTCTGGAAGTCCTAGCTTTGATCTGGCATTTTTAGATTAATTGATGACATTAAGAAAACCTTTTGTTCTAATGAAGTTTCCTGTTCTAACTCCTCAAAGATCTAACAAAAAGTGTTTTCTGGTAAAATCAGTTAAGTCAATATAGAAAATTGTTAGGGTAGCTGAGAAAAGTGGAATACTTTATTTTTTGTAATTCAGCTATGTTACTCTTCCCTTGACTGATAAATAATGCTCGCCTGTTATGTAGACTGAATTTATTACAGTGTACTGATTTCAGATAGTTTTAATCATTTTTTTTTTAAGTACCTTCACCTGTGACAATCTGTGCTGCCTGTCAGAGAAAGGAGAGCTCTAAGGCATTAGAAAGAGATTCTCAAAATACAATCAGTGCAACAGTTTTTGCAGAACACAGTCCTGTGTCACTGGCTGTTGCCTTTTTTTTCCAACTACCAAATTTCATAAAAGGTATAAAGAATGACATAAAATATTTTATTTTTCTTTCTATATTTTAAACATAAATATTTTTTTATATCTCTTCTTGGGGATTAAAAAATTTCCTTGTTAAATCTTATGTCTTTTTGACATTCATGTTAAAGTATTTATATACTTATGTACAGTCAAGATTTCACTCCTCTTTTCTGTGAAGCTTGCTAGTTCTGACGTAAATAATTTACAATATTTTTGTTTTTCTTCTGGATTTTCTACACAATGTTCCATCTCTAATCCTCTGATCTCCATTTTATGTCACCTGATTTTGTGTATCTTTATTAATGGTAGACCTATTTCACTGTGTTGTGGAATTCTGTGTGTTCTGGAATGTGTTTACTGCAGTGTGATTAAATGTGGTGTGTCTTTTAAAACAGGGTCAGAAATGGGCAGGAAATCCCGAAATAATCCAGTATAAATATTAAGCATGGGTTTAATCTGCAAAATTGGTGGACATGCATGGCTCTAAAAGAAATGATAGGGAGCCAAATGGAAGTTTGGAAGGTGTTCTAGTTATCTGTGGACAGTAGATAAAACTCTTTTCAGACAGTTAATTTTAATTTTGAAATTTTATGATGTTAAATACCTTAAAAAAATAATCTGAGTCCTATAAACTAGGACCTTGGTAGTGTTTAGAAAAATACATAAGCCTCAGCATAAGAAGATGAACGGTGCAAATGTGGTTTTATGCACATAGCTTTTAGCTAGTTTTATACTTGAAATAGATGTGTTTTGTTGTTGCTGTTTTCAAAGCAGGAGAGGTTGGAAAAGTTTACGCAAGTAAAAAGACATGCTATTTGTCTTGTCCTGACAAATGCTGACTACCAAAAATACCCATTAGCTACATTAGGAGATGTGGCTGCCAGCTACAAAAAAGCATCATATTTTTGATGTTCTCCATTCATCTTACTAGGATGTTACCTTTCAGATACTGTAATTATAACTAAAAGTGCTGCTAGTCACAATACCAGCAAATTGTCATACCAGTATGATCTAGCTAATGATCTTATGTAGTTATACATGGAAATAACTGTGTCTTTTGTTCCATTTGTTTGGAAGGACGTTATCTAAAAATTCATGGTTTTGATAAATGGACTGCTTATTTTCCTGTGAGATACTTTCCGATTTCCATGAGAAATTGGCTAATCTTGAACTTGCAGTTCTAGAGATCTGTAAGGTTTCTTAGATGTTTAAGAAAGATTCAGTAGGCAAAGAAATTTCCATGCAAAAGTTTAATTTTTGAAATTTGGAGTAATTAGAAATATCTATCTATCTGGACTTTGAATCAGTTTTGTCTGGGAGACATGATGTTTGATCTGCTTTGGAAATAGGCAAGAAGTAATTTACTTTGTCCTTAGTAGATTTTGAGAGCACATGGGAGTAGAAAATTATAAAATGAAGGAAAGGAAGGGATATTATTGTTTCCAAATTTCTCACAAAGTGTCAGGTAGACAGTTTCCAAATCTAAGAGTTGTGATTGTTTTTCAGAGGTTTTAACTTCTAAGTGATGTAAGCAGACAAAAGGGAGGAAGAAGTGTATCATTTAAGTAAAGCTGACAAGAGTAAAATAATGTTTTTACAAGTAAAATTACTTGTGTCAGTTCCTTGTAATTATAAACATTATTGACAGATTTGGAAATTCTGATTTTCATACTTTGGATGGAATGGCAGTAATGGATTTTCCAAATAAAACCGTCAGCTGCAGAAGTACATACATGCCTTCTGTAGATTATTTTATGGGAGATTGAATAGTCAGAGAGAATATTGTTTAATTTGGGAGAAAAGGACAATCAAAGATTGAGGCACCAAAACGGAGAGAGAGGAATATATGCTTAGGTAGTAAAGGTGTAGAGTCATGTCTTTCCTTCAGGATATATACTGTTTATTTAACTACAGATTTATTTATCAACCTTTTTAATATTTTTTTAGTAAGCTGATTGTGTTTTAAACATTTTTTAGAATTTTATATTGAAAAAGTAGCTTAAAAATGGAGGGATGGCATTGTTAAATTCTCTTATTCTTGCAGATTAAGTTATTTTTTTCAGTTGCATGCACTTACTGCTAGTTATTACTTAGATGTAGTTCTCAAAGTTCTTTGTGTGTATGGAATCTCTTCTAAAATGACTTAAGAATATGTACAATATTCTGTTTTCAGCAAGAACAATTGAGCAACAGCCAGGGATAAGTATTTCTAATGTAATTTCTGGGTTTCATAGTTAATGTCAAAAAAAATCCCACAGAATATTTAAACAACTATTTTACACTTGGTGAAATAATTGTCAAAATGTAAAAAAGAGAGGCTACTTACATTATGCTTTCTCTCCTTCTGTATTTATATGGCTGTCTGCATTGAAGTGATTTTAAATCCTGCTGTTTCTCTTCTCCCCTGTCATAGCTGTATGATGAATTGACTTCATGGTTTGAAACTGTTAAAACAAGTGAGATTCAGCTGCAGAGAAGTTGTGCCTCTCTTCAGGATCAGTTACTTGGAAAAAATCAAAAGATTTGTCAGTTACAAGAGCAACTTCAGCAGGCTCATGATGCTTTAAATGCAGTAAATCAGAGTTCTTCTCCAAAATGTGAAATACAGGTGAGTTCACTTCTAGAATAATAAAAGTTGTTTCTTCTTGTTTTAAATTAAGCTTCTCTACCAGACAGTTTTTAAGGAAATTCCAGGGCTTTTTTAAAGAAAAAACTGTGCAATTGTGCTGCTGCAGTAGTGTAACTGTTTCTACTGTTGCTGATAGAAGGTACTTCACACTTAAATCAGTCATGGGAGACAAACTAACAGTGTCAGTATTCAAAAAGACTCCTATTTGTATTCTCTAACAAAGGCACTAAAAATAAAACAAAAATTATTTTGTTCCTGGAAACAAAATCCTAGAAAAAATTGTGAAGTTTCTGCATTTCCTCTGTGAAAATAAGATGTATTGGTCTTTGTTTGTTTAATAGTTCCTGACCATGCAACTAAACTTTAGATCGTAGATCTAAATAAAGTGGTGGGGAGAAACATTTCTCATAAAAACTTCTGAGATTTGAATGTGCAATTGGAATATTACAATAAATACTCTCTCACTAACAGGACCTCCCAACTTTACCAGTGTGCCAGATCTTACACATATATCCCTGACATTTTCCAAAGGCCAATTTATGACTTAAAGTGAGTTTGAAAGGCTTTGAAATGATCTATTCACAATGGTTTTGTGAACTCTGTTGCTTAGTTTCTTCCATAGATTTGTCAATGAGATGTACTTAAGCATTTCAGTTTTACTAGCATTTAATTAAGCAGAGAAGGGGAAATAGTGAAGGTGATAATGCCTGTTAAATGGAAAACTTCACTTAGCATGGGTGGGTAAGGTAGATCTGTAATGAAGGATTATATTTATGAGCCCAAAGGAGCCTGAATATTAAAAACCCCATAGTGTTTAATTCCTCAAAGCTTGCGTAAGTAGTAATCTGACGTAAAAAAGAAAAATCACAGAATGCAATATCTCCTCGCAGTGTTCATGAAGATCATTCCAGAGTTAATGTTCTAACTTTATCCTCAGCATTGCTTAAGTGTTTATCATAAGATTCTTAACCTGTATTTTGTATGATTTTTAAAGTTCCCATTAATCTAATGATAATTTTGTTTCACAAATTATAAAACAAATTCTTTTAAGTCTTTCTTGTGGAGCGTTTACCTCTTGATACATTCTTGACCTTTTTCTGAATCTTAGAAATAATTAGGGTTTTTTCCTTAAGATTTTGGTGGATTTTTTTAACTTTATAGTCTCAAGCTGTTTCTGCTCTAAACACAGCTTTGCATCATGGTTTTTGAATGCTCAGACTGTATTTCTGAATGCATCGTTCTGCTTTCATCATCTTGTGTTACTCTGAAGAGTTTTTTGCAGTTTATTTTGTCAGGTTATTAAATTTTATCATAAAAGCTTTTATTATATTTAATTTTAATTTTGGATTATATTTACTGAGGTTAAGGAGGCCTTGTTGTCTTTGTGATGTTAGTGTACTTTCCTCCATGTATGACACCTATATTGTCTAACCTGGATATTGTGTGACAGCTTATTATATAGTCACAGTGTATCCCATGTGGATATGGTGTAAATATTTGGCACTGGATTTTGCCTTTATTATCTCGAATAGCATTGTATTATTAGAAAATTTTGTTACTGCAGTAGCCTCTTACCTTTCTATATTTTTTGAACATGTGGGACACCACAGGTAACTTTCCCACTGAGTAAACT
Source organism: Athene noctua (assembly GCF_965140245.1). Taxonomy (NCBI): domain Eukaryota; kingdom Metazoa; phylum Chordata; class Aves; order Strigiformes; family Strigidae; genus Athene; species Athene noctua. Next base: position 64,333,194 of record NC_134077.1, on the reverse strand, counting down.
AAGCTATTAATTTGTTGCTATTACTTATTTCTCATAATTAAAGCAATTCTTTTAATTGTGATTTTTTTTTTCTACTCTTCAAATATGATAGTTGGGTTTCTTTAAGAGCTCCTAGTATGAAACTTTGCTGAAATCTATTTCAAATTCAAGTAGACAATTTGACACAAATTATTTTTGCTTACTTCTTAAAAGAACTTCTGGAAATTTCTGAGGTTAAAAGTAAGACTATTTTAGAAGCTAGTGACAATCAACGGTTGGTGATTCAACTTTATTCTTTATTTCCTTTGGATGTTTTAAATGAATCACATCCAGTGTGGGTAAACTGTTAGTATCTCTTTGCTGATTTATTCCGTGTCTCCTTTTAGTGGCATTTGAACTTGAAGTACATTAACCAGTATGCTCCATGTCAATTAAGATCCAAATGTGAAGCAGGTCTAAGTTACTTAATGGTTGACATGGGTGCAAAGAATTATTTTACTATGGCCTTCTGTTGTCTTTCTTCTATGTTTCCCTTTTGATCCTGACTCAGCCTTTTAGAATTTTTGGCACTCTTCCAGTTCCCAGTGTATTTGAAGGTATATACTTGTCGTGATTATTCAGAAAATTGCTATTTTGTTAGTGAACGAAGGTTCGGTCTGACCTTCTCAGAAATTTATCAGTTGAACATCTATCAATATATGATCTGTCACAAGTTCAGCCAGATATTTGCTAATGCTAGTGGAAAAGAAATGGTAGGAAGAAAAAGCAGACAACTTAGGATAATGAGTATAATATTGTAAGCTAAATGCAGTGTATGAACCTTCATTTTTCGGTAAATTAATCTTAAACCAGTTTGTGATGATGCAAATGATTAGTGATACTGAAGCAGCCTGGTAAGGAAGAAAATGTGTATAGGTATAGTCACTAGGTTTGTAGAACAGAGATGTTAAGCAGTGTTTGCTTATGTGCTTAACATGCTTAATATTTTCTCTTGGCTAACATTCTTCCATTCTGCTACAGCAAATACCTCAAATTTCGTTGAGATGCAGTCTTTACTCTGTCCTTTCAACCAGAACATTAGGTATTGTAATGCTCATTTTTGGCCATGTTTTGATGACAGCCAAATTTCCCATTGCCAGCTTTACTATTTCCCATTGACAACTTTACTGTCTTGCATGTTAGAAAGATAATGATTATTGTGTCATTACACAGAGGTTTCTGCAGGGGGTAAAAGTGATTATCTGTCATAACTTCTGTGACCTGTTAGGTAACCAGAATCCTGGTTGGTTGTGAAGTTCTGAATTTAAAGGTGAGATTCTGAATTTAAGAGAACCTCCTACCTAACTCATTCTGCTGTGCCTTGACTGCATCATCAGTAGAACAGGATGGATTTGGAATAGAGGCTTAATTAACAGGACACCAAAGCAACATAGGTAACTACTAGTTGCACCATTTTTTAAAACAATCCTTCAAAAAAAAAAAAGAAGTTGGTTTAAATGACAGTTGTATTTCTGCTGTAAACTACTGATTTCTTGAGTATATTCAGTTCATCCTGTGGGACATTCTAACAGTCTGTTGACAGCACTAATATATCTTCTTCAGACTTGAACTAGCCAGGAAGATCATACATCAGTGTTACATATCTTAGCGCATACTTTTTCCTGGATTTGAACTTTCCTTGCTGTTGAAATTACATTGTAGTCACACAAAATAAGTTTTATATTATGGGTTTTATTAGCAAGAATACTGCAGTTTTCTTTCATTAAGGGTAAAACACCTTTTTTCTAAATGTAGTATCATTCTAGTTAGTGTGGCACTTGTGTTGCTGAGGGCAAACTTTTGGTTGATTTTATTTTGACTAATGTGTGTGATGAAGAATTTGAATCTGCTTTACAGTTAATTTCTTGGTATGTGTGCATTGAGCAGCTAACACATTGCTCAGAGAGATTAGGAACCTTTGAATTTGGAAATCTTTTTTTTAGATCTATGCTCATGCTACACGTAAGAAGAACAGAAAACATTCTAAATAATTTTTAGAACATAAGCCTGTGGGATTTGATTAATTTCTTCTTATGTAATTGTTGTTTTGGTTCTGTTTCATTATTGGTGTTCATTTTTAGCTCTGAGATGTATACCATACATTTAGTCATACGGTTAGTATACCATAACTATCACCCATGTGAATAGTAAATATTTAAATATGTTTACTGAATCGAAGCAGTCATTTCTGTCTTGACTCCTACTTTTCATATGTGTGCAGACATCAAAGACAGTATTATGAGATGTTACTTGATCAAAGAACAGTAATTAACAGACACTTAAATGTTTTTATTTGTAACTGTAGCATCTGACAGGTTATATGCATTCTATCCAATATAGAATTCACTTGCATTTTTGTAGTAGTATCTTAATTTCTCATTATGAGGTTTTTAAAAGTAGTCAGCATAGAAAATATCAGTAGAACAGTGGAAGCAGAAATTGCACACAGATGTAACAAGCTTATGAGAAAAAAAATGCTGATTTGTAACTAAAATAAAAATGTTAGTTTAGAAAGATTTATGTCAGAAATACATAAATAAAATGTTTCCAGAAAAACTGCATCCATTGTTGCCATGATAAATCCTTATCAGAATGTGACTTACTGCTTTTCTAACATCAGTATTTCAGTGATTTCAGCCTATTAGTCTTTAAAATACTGATTTTGATTGAAACATAAATGGCAAAAAATTAGTTGGAGAGGTTAACTCTCATTTATTTTAGTAGTTCTAGATTTTGTCCGGTATACTTAGTATTGCAATATGAATATTTAAAGTCCAGTTTTGAGGCTTAATTATCTATTTCTTGTTAATGATAGAACATAACAAGAGGCAGATACTGTGTTCAGTTGTGGTGCTGTAAATTTTGTTTTCTAGATTGGGATCATTTCGTTACTGAAACTAATTCCGAACAAAATGCTTTTATATCACACTCATTTAGGCTTTATTGTTAGAAATCGTAGCCATTTAATTTATTTGTATCAAAAGTTTCTTGGTCTTGCACCCTGTATGGGTCAAAGCTTACCACAAGTATCTTCCAGTTTTTAGAAATAATTAATTAAAAAACATTGAAAATTATCACAAAGGTCCCAAACTATAATTTTGTAAGCCACTAACAAATACAGTAGTAAAAAGGTATTTGTATAGGACAACAAGATGTCATGAAATCATGGTGAACATTTATAACTATGTAATACTGTAGCACATTGTTTCCTGAAGGCTTGGCTTTTGAAGAAAGTAAAATAGAAACAAAACTGGCCTATTTAGGCAACATGACTCACTGAGTAAATAATTAGTCTTTAATAATGGAAAATATCAATAACACTTTTCAAGTGTTTGTATTCTTTTAAGCTGCAGACTATCTTTTATTTGGCAGTTATTACCCTTATAATAAAGTCAGGTATAGATTGTGGCCTGTAAAGTTAAATTTGTTCCATGTTTAAATATGTTTGTAATAGAAAAGTACTGGTATTTTCTAGTGTTTGCAATACATAGATAAGTATAATTTGAACTTTAAATTTAAGAAACACATGTGATCTTCATGATTAATGATGTCATTTTAATCTGTTGTATTTTTTTTAGCAAATGTGATATGGTAGCTTACAGCTAAACACTGTTTTAAAAACTAGTATAAGCATGTCTCTGATTCTTGGTCAAAGTAGCAGTAGTAATTTGTTAGTTTCCAACATTTTTTTTATTCTGCTCTGTTATGAGACGACACTTAAAATGTCTCCTATACGTGTCTTTTAAACAAGGTGGAAAGGAGAAAATACAGATATTTGTTGAAGTAGTATTCTTTCTTTAGAAAATCTTTGTATTTGAAGTGTATGATTCTGGGGTGATATAGACACATACAAAGGTGTTTGTGGTTCAAACCATACTGTTGTCCTCAGAAAAGATGTGTGGAGATATAACTGTCTAGTAGAGTCTGTGAAGTCATTGTTGCTGGTGGGATCACAGGATACTAGCCCTTGATCACCATAAAATGCAATTTCAGTTACAGTTGGGTATGTTTTACTGTGACAGTTTGGGACTCCACCTGCAATGTTGTAGGTGTGCCAGGATGCGGGTGTTATCTATCAGTGGTTTTGTGCAGCTTTGGAAATTGTTTTTAAAAAAAAGGAAGAAAAGTGTACTTTAGGAAGGTACTGCATAACTTTTGAAAACTAACGTACATCCTGTTCTAGAGTGTTAAAAGGACACAAAGGAAAAACTGGATACAGTTTTGGAGAACAGTTTAATTTTCATTTTGTTTAGTTTGATATTCCATTTATCTGTTTCCAATGTACAATAATCGAAAAGGACCAAGATGCTGCAAATGTGGGGTTTATAATGGAAGGAGCAACTCAACTTTAACTACTCTATAGTGGCACTATTCATGCCGCTATAATAAAACTTAGGAACGTTTAGTGAATTTTTTTTCCTACAATTATTCAAAATTACATTAGGCTTACTGAAAACTGAATGGCTTTTAGTGGATTAATTAAACTGTAGCTGGTTTGCCATCTGGGTGCCGCTTGTTTAGCTGCTTTCTCACAGAAAGATTTTTCACTGAATAAAGAATATTTTTTTTGTTAGAAGACAGCTGCCAGACAGTAATTTCTAAAATAGTAATGATATATGGACTATTAATTGTTATCAGGTTAAATTTTTGATTATGCAGAGAAAACTACTTGGACACTTCTTTCCAATTTTCAATTTCTTTCCATTCATCTCCACACACCCCCCACCCCCACCCCTCCCTCATATTACAAAATGCACAGGCTCTTAAAATATAAAATCTGTTTATAAATGTACAAGAAAATAATTATATTTTACAGCAAGATCACCCATGACATTATGTTGGAGTCCAGGGTATAGGCTAGATGCAGAAAAGAAAAAAAAAAAAAAAAGGGAAAGGGGGAATTAACTAAATCTGATTTTTATGGCTCAAGTGGTTTCATTAAATTAGAGTGCTGTGTGCTACTGTTCATTAATGAACTTGTGCCATATGCTTTAACTGTTCTGGTCAATAGCTGATAAAGAAAGGCTTGTGTTTTAAAAAAAAAAGGATAAAAATATCTTTGTGATGGGCTTTTATCAAAGGACTTACTTTGAATTCAGTAACTACTACTGAGGCAATATGGCTCGCAATTTGCGACCCAAAGGTAGTCATACATTATTGGAATACAGCCTACTGCGCTTCACATTACACAGATGTGAAGGCCTGATTATAGCTGCTTCATAATTAACAGTGATCCGATTTGTTTTGTGGCATAAATGGTGCATGTGTAGAACATTAGCCATGGCACTCTCATTCAAATTCAACTCAAGGGCTCAGCGGCAGGCGGGTCACGAGCTTCAGGGAGTAGAAGCACAAGCTCCTCCATATGTTCTTGCTGCATCTTACTATGGCTATGAGTGCAAGATAAGTTCCCCAAAGAACCTAATCGTGTTCTGTAATTACAGTGCGGCTTTCTGCTGGCTAGAAATGAGGGAGAAGCTAAAACACTCCCTCATCAGATAATTTGTAAATTACTTTACATGGCGGATGCCTAACTCAGTTGGTTTTCAACTGCTGAAATTATAAATAATTGTAACAGATGTGGCAATATGGCTGGCCTCCAATAAATGAGGCCCTTGATAATTTGGCCGACCCTTTGACAGGCCAATTTAATAAAATGTGAACAAAATCTTCTTGCTAATAATTTATCATCCCTTTTCCCAATAGAATAAATTTAATTACCCTAGCAGTTAACAAGGTCACACCCAGATGCCAAACTCGGCTACAGTTTTGATAATGCAATCAGGAATTGAGAGGTGATGACAGCGTTGTTGTTTTTTTCATTACCTGGCTTCACATAAACACAGGTGGCGTAGCTTTCTTGTCAGTTTTTAATAATTACAGGCTATTATGGAATGCATAGTTAGCAGATTGAAAACCACACTTTAGTGAATTTGTTTGAGTATGATTGAGGTTCTAATGTACAGAGATGATAATGCATAACAAGCACAGTCCCTAGCTTACACCATTAGTGCACAGGTTTGATTTTTACTTGTGATAATAGTGTAATAGTTTAGCAGACAACAAAGTTGCTTTTTTTGGAGCAGTCTCACCATCAGATGCATGTTTATATTTTTACTTTCTAGTACTGAATCTGTAATTCAGAAAAATGTACTTTTTTAAACTTACCTAGTGATTTCTTGTATGCCAATATATATCTTAAAATATCTTAAAATCTTTGAAGAAATACTGTCTACATTTTGGTGTGGTTAGTCAAGTAAAACCTTCCAGTAGCTTGCTTAATAAGCTTTTTAAAAACTAAAATGCTAGAAAAGATGCTGTAAAAGGTCTGGGGAAAAAAAAAATAAAAATAATAGAAACTTTTAAGCGACAGTTGTTGAAGTATTACTTCCAAGAGTATAACAATATAAAATACTTCAACCAGCAATTACTCAGGCTTCTGTAGTGTTATATTCTATTTCTAATGTCTATTAATTGTAATGCATTAGAGCAAATGGTACTAATGTTTTCAGTTTGTCTGGATCCTTGCTTGCTCCTGCTCAGACCAGTTTTATGAAAAGAAGTTTTATTGTGTACTTGCAACGAAAAAAATTGCCACTCCAACAAATGCGTGGGGAAGTGAGCGGTTGGTTTAACAAAAAGTATTAATGAAATCCATCTTTGTCTTGAGAGTTTCTGTGGTGATTCTTCTAAATATTTTTTCAGACTACAGAACTTTTTTCTTATCTTATAATTGCATATTTTCCCCAATAATTTGGGACATGAATTTTATAATGAGGTCTAATTCCCCTGAAGAATAAAACAAGTCATTCCTGCCTGGTTTGGGGAATCTTTCTGATGTGGTGGCTGCATGGTCTTCATAAAGGAATTGCATTCTTTTCCCCCCTCGGTGTTCTCTGTCAGATGATCAGGGTGCTCTTTTTCATATTATATAAATCATGTGGATTTTGGAGGATGCCAAACATAAAGGATGAATGGTGGAAGTCCTTTCACTGGCTTTTAGTCCCTTTTGGGAACTCCTGGGGACACATGAGATCAGTGTACAGGCTGGGCAAGTTGCTTTTCAGCAGTTCATTCCTGGAAGTATGTGCAGTAAACAGAGATGCTGTTGTGATTATTGGATTTTCAAGCTGTAAAAAGAAGGAGCTTGCAAAGGATGCTGAGGTGAGCATTGCCCCTGACTTACTGCCCAGCTAGCTGACTCAGTAGCAGAGTAAGAGAAGATCTGGGAAAGTGATTCTTATTTGTCATATATAGATTGCTTCTGGAGGTGTCCTGCATCATGGCTTTGTGTGGCACAGGATTCCTGGGGTTTGACTGGAAGAAGACTTTGGGGTATGGGTCATTGGCCAGTTGGTTGCTGTAGGTCAAAAATTCTGTTTCCTAACTCAGATATTCTGGCAAAGGTGTACATGCTGCTTCTAGTGTGAGCTGTGTCTGTAAACTCTGTTGTGTTGCTGAGAGAAAGGGTATTTCAGCCTTTACTAAGCCACTGTGTGCCTATTGTCCAGTATGTGGTTGAAGCAGTGAGCTTGCATCTGCTCACAGAAAGACTGTGCAGGCTTTTTCTACAGGAGTACACGTAAGGCTGTGTTATTAGTTTTGAAGCTCTTAAATATCTGTTCCTTTGACACTTGCTCTCTTTTGCCAGTTCAGGAAAGTCATGCGGATTAGAAGTATAGTGGAGTGTAGCTGTATTTTTTCCACGTTGTTTGGTACTGTCTGTAATCTCTGACAACAGCAGCATTGAGAAGGTGGCATTGGATTCCATTCCCTAAGTACAGTGTGGATGGTTCCCTGGGGGTAAAGCTTTGTGGCAAAGATGGTGCTTATGCTTCATATGCATCCAGAAAACATCAGCTGTGTCTTTCTCTGAAAAGGCATGAAAGTGTAAAGAGGAGTGAGAGAGCTCCTTGGTAGAAATAAATACTTTGTTCATTGTATTTGTGTTTAAAACATAAATAAGCCTCTGTCATTTATTTGGAATGTGTGTTTTGCATGTCAATTTATATTTCACTATGAAACAGTTATGCATCTGTTGTGATAAAATAGCATATGCTAAGTGAAAGAAGAAACCATTATTCTGTTAAACTAGACTTTGTAATGCGGATAGAATATAATCTAAGATGCTTAAACCTGAGACCGTTCATTGGTGCGCTCAACATGTGGATGGATAGACTGTGAAAGAGGGTCAACATTGTCTGTGTACTGAAACAACTGTCCCATGGGAATTTTAGATATAGGATTCAGAGTAGACTTTAGGAAGTGAACCTTCATGAAACTTTCCGTTGAGGTGAGTTACTACTTCAGCTTCTAAGATCAGACCTACAATGATAATTCTGAGACAGAAGCTGTGAAAGAACCTGGTGCTGCGTATTATCATGTTAACTTGTTTTTGTTTTTCTGGATTGTAGATTTATGATCTTTACTATGCAGCTGGACAACAGTCTTCATACAGAGCTTGGATATTGAATGTTTTCTGCCCTTTTGAAACACAATATTTGCTTTTCTTCCAATAATGTTAATTTTTTAGAATATTGTATTCCAAATTATTTGCCATTTTGTCTTTACTAATTATAATATTTCCCTTAGTTCTTAGATTACAAATAAGAATTCAGATATAAAGCTAGACAGAGAAAAGCCAAGAAAAGGTCTCTTCTTAAACTAGAGTCCATTGATAAGCAAAACCCCAATTTTTAAATGGATCTCTTCAGGTTACATCTGTATTCCTAGAATTCCTGAAACTGAGGAAAATTCACATGCATGCTTAAAAAAATTGAGCAATTTTAGAGGATATCATAGACTGAAGTCGTATAGCAAGGTCTGTATTGGTAACAGTGATCTGCTGAATATTTTGAGGGTAGAAGCATACGCATTTTGGAGGTATAAATTAAGATCTAAGATGTTTTTGTTAGATTTAGTTTTCCAAAAAAATATGTCTATGTATGCATGTGTGCAAAGACTGTTGTAAGAGCTTTATTAGAAACTGTGCTTTTATGGTATTTTAATTTGAAATAAGTATCACTGCATGGTAACTGCTAGAGATCTCTTTTGTGAGAAGAAAAGATTAGGAAAAAAAAAAAACCAAACTGAATGAAGAATGCTGTTCATATGTTAGTCCTATTAAAGTCAGTAGCAGAACTTCATTGACATAGGGGAGCAAGGATTTGGTGTATTCTGTGACTCCTAAATGAATTCATATTTCAAAACACTCTGCATTTCATTTTTGAAAGAAGAAATTAAAAAGTACAGTGGGAGGTTAATCGTTAGATAGATTTGTGTGATTCTCATGGTTTAAAAGTCAGCAACATTATACAATTACAGACTTTTTAAAGTAACAGTAGTATGAATTTAAATTATAACATATTGAAGCTGTTGATTTTTTTGTTATTAATATGATTGTACAGTTTATGTTACATGAAGTCTTTTTACATATAGCTGAGAAAATAATAAAATGGGATGTTTTCCTTTAAATGTTCTTTTCAATGCATGGTTTGTCTATGCTTTTTGCTATTTTCCTTTTTTCCTTTTCTGTGTAGAGTTTTCTTTTAGTTATAGACTGGCCTTTTGCTGATCATAGGTGGAAATGACATCTGTTTGCAACTACATATGGCCTAAATTATGCAAAATTAGCAACAGAAATTATTTAAGGAAGAGTCAGCAAAAGCATGGGCAACTTTTACTCTCTAAAAACTTTCCTGTGCTTGCTTGCTTTATGAGGAGTTGCACTTTTTCTGAAATACATGCTTGATGTTTCTGATTTGGGATTTATTTGTAGAAAGTGCAAGTTTATAGTATGCTTTATGAACAGCTTCATATTCTGCATAGAAAGAAATAAAATGGCTATGCCCATTAATCTGTTTCTGTCAAATACTGAGCTTATTAGGATGTTTGCTTGCTTGATTTTAATCAACTTTAGACCATCTCATTTTTTGATTGTCATGAATTTGGACACTTTCTTGGTTTTCTTAACCTTTTTTACACTGCTTTTCCTGATTTTTGTTAGTATACCTGATTTGTTTTACTTGGAGCATACCAGTAATTGAGATAAAATTCGGCACAATTATAATTTATTCCTTTCTTCTCTATTGAAATGAGTATTTGTCTTAAGACTATGCTCAAAGAGTTACAAACAAGTCAGGTTGTCAGAACTTTGCTAATTAGGGAAAGTATGTGTAAAATAAAACTTTTAGTCAGTCTTGGGAAAGTTGTGTTCTGGTTCAAGCTTTGTTGATTGACTTTACTGTTTCCTAGCTTCGTATCATTGTTGTCAGTGCACTGTTGGCAATAGATAGCTGGGTCAGCTCAAGCCACTTGCATCGACTTTTTAATCTAACCTGCCCTTTATTTATGCAGTTGATTAGCAAGGGGGGTTCAGCAAGAGTGTTGGGGTGCTAGCCTCCTGCAGCCTAGATGTGTTGACCATCTGGGAATTTATATTATTTTTGTCTGGCATGGCTGTTGTAAGGTGAATGTCTGTCTCCAGCCTTAAAGCACTGTAGAGGAGGTTTGAGCTAAAGCATTTCACTTTGTGATTGCCATAGACTGCCACAGCAGGTGTATTGCTGTTGATATATCAATACTAAACTAACAATGTTTTGTCTTGTGGTTGTAATGCGGAGGGGTGTGATCATAGGTGGTTTACAGAAACTCAACTGACAAGAAGGAGTAATTTAATAAGCCATGGTCACTTGACCAATCTTGGACGTGTGAACACACATGAGCCCACTATTGGACATCGGAGATACCAGTTAAAGATAGCTGGTACCACTGAAAAGGTGTTCTGGTCTGAACAGGTTTTGTAACAGGGCCAAGGTGAGCAGTGTGCAGCAGTGTTGTATTGTGCCAAAGAATTGCAATGAATGGATTGATAGCTGAGAAGGGTTCTGGAATTCATAAAATGACATACCTCCCTTGAGTAACACAGTGATCTAGAATTACCATCTATCTTGTCTGTAAGTCTTTAGTTTCAACACAGCATTTTTGCTGTCTGAGTTTATGGACATTGCGGATACAAGATGTAGATTTACATTAAAGAGGTACTTTTCTGAGTCAAAAGAATAGCTTTACTGACAGAAAATATATGCAGATAAGTTGTGGGTTTTTCCCATGTTTGATAGGCCAATGATGCTTTCCAACTTGAAATTTCACCAGAAATAAGTCTAGGAGGTAAAATATTTTGCCAAGGAATTTTGACAGCATGTGAGATACAAAATACCGTAATAGAATGGTTTGCTGCAGAAGAAACATCTGGATAAAGCAACCATCATTAAGTCTGTAAATTTGGATTTGGAAAATATGTTGGTGGTGGTGTGAAAATGTTTAGTTAACGCTTTGGGGTCTGGTTTTGATTATGGATTCATGAGTTGTTTACAAAAGCAGAATATTTACAGCCCTCACATGCTCCTGTAATATCAGTAATGTGTTTCTCTAGGCAGTTTTATCTAAATGGTTTGTTATGCTTCTAATTTTGTTGTTGCTAATGTAATATAACTGTACTATAATTTTCTATGTATTTCAACAGCCCTCTTTAAGTGTCTTATTACAATGCAAAAATCTGAAATCAAGCTTTTACAGGAAAAATTGAAAAAAGCAAGTCTTAACCTAGCAGAGTGTCATTTGTACACTATAGATACTTAGGAAAGAAATAATATAAGGACTGGAAGAAAGCATGAGGTAGGATAGTTTTATTGTCTTGTGTATTGGTGTCTAAGTCAGGCTGGTAAAGCCAAACATTTTTTGCTCAAGGGTCCAGATAATAATTTTAATATCTGTTGATACTGCTTATAATTCTGGAAGCTTGTTTGAATGGTTCTTATGTTATCTGCCAAAGACTTGTTAAAATAGCTGTTGGGAGTAGAAGGTTTTACCTTATTAAATACTGAGTAAGGGATTCTTAATTAAATGAAATATTTGAAGGATAAATTCTTTGTAGGTTCGTTAAAATGAATATTTATTAGGTATTTTGTAGTGTTTATCATCATGACCATATTTCCTTAGAAGGAAAATGGGAGAAATATAAATAGTTATTATTATGATTTTAGAAATTGAAAAGATTTTTTAAAAATTCTTGATTTTTTTAAAAGTACGATGTATTTTTTTCTACAAAGAATGACAACAATGTTCTTCTGAAGTTTGTACTTTTGACTTTTTATTACTCTTTGTAGTGCTGGACTGCCTCTTTCATGATGACTTGCTGTTAAATTTAGACACCAGGTCACAGTAACAGCTATAAACTATAGCTAACAACATAGATGTCTAAATAATTCTATGGCTTAAATTGATTTATTAAAATGGCTGAAGTCATGATGTTTTTCAGTGTGTTCAGCCTCTTCTTCATCTAATTTTTTTTATTTTTTTATTGTGGTTGTATAGAATATGGGAAAATTGGAAGAGATTTCTGTAGTGAGAAAGTAAATAGAAATATGCTTTGTGTGGTATAGACTACAAGGATGGCACATCATGATCTGCTTCCTTAAAAACCTCCTGTTTTTTCCACATTTTATATCTTATAACATTTCCTTTGAAAATTGTATGGCCTGTTCTTTTTCAATATCCAGCACTGTATGGTGTTTTGGGGAGAATACATATTTTAGAATTTGTTTCAGTGGTGTCTTTGTGAAAATGTGTTTTGAGAAAGGACAAAATGCTGCACAGGCAGTGTAGAGTGAAGAATAGAAGATGAGAAACAGTCCTGAAGATACCATGGTCAGAGAAGGAGGAGAGGGAGAAGGTGCTCAAAGTGCTTGGGCAGGTATTTCCCTGCAGCCCATGAAGAGGACCACCATGGAGCAGATGTTTACACTACAGCTTGTGGAGGAGCCTGCAACAGAGGAGATGGATATTCCCTCATGGAAACAGTAGGATGTGGAGAGGAATCCATGTTGGAACAGATTCTTCGGTCAGGAACTGTGGCCCAGGGACGACCCAGGTTTATCCTGAAGGACTCCAGCCTGTGGAGAGGTCGCAGCCTGGAGCAGGGGAAAAGTGTGAGGAGGAAAGGGTGCCTGAGAGGAGCTGATATGGACTGACGATATCGCCCCCATCCCCCTGCTCTGATCAGCAGGAGGCAGAGGAGTCAGGAGTGAAGTTGAGCCTGGGAAGCAGAGTAGGGGAGAAGGTGTTGGTTTAATATTTTATTTATTTTTTACTACCAAATCTATTTTAAGTAGCAGTAACTTAATTTTCTCCAAGTCAAGTCTGCCCATGATGGTGAGGGGTAAACAATCTCAATTTTTTTGTCTCAACCCATGAGCTTTTTCATCCTATTTTCTCCCCCTGTCCTGGTGAGGAAGCAGAATGAGTGAGCAGTTGGGTGGGTGAGTATCCTTTGCCAACCCACTGTAATGTCATTTCTTGTTTCCTCAGAATAATGTACGTGAGAGTACTGTGTTGATTATGAACCAATCACTGTGTCAGGAATAAAGCAATTACACTCATTTGAGTATAACTAACTAATTAAATCCTGTTGTAGAGAATTTTTACTTGTTTTCATATGTAGATCCTAGTCATGCTCTTTGAATACTCAGGGTTGATATATACACTTTTTCACATGTACACAGTCTCTTAAAACTTTTGGGTACTAAATTGACAGGCCACAAATCCTTTGTTATTTAGGCAAGACAGTAAGGAAAATTGTAGAAACATTATGGCTTTAGGATCACAAATTATACATATAAAATAGAAAAGGTAGTACTCCTGTCTTTACTGGTTTTTCCCTTACAATAAAATATTTATGACAAAGTATTCATGACAGAAGTTACTAGCGCATGATTTGACAGAATGAATATGTTGGATATACAATTCTTGTTTTGCAATGGTGATCAATTTGGCTTCACAAAGACTGTCATGTTAACCCTTCAATCCTCCCTTATGTGTATTCCCAGGATACAAAGAACAAATAAGCACAAAATCACTTCTGATCAGAATGACTCTTTGATTACTTTCTGCTCTAAAAAGCCAAAGAGTTTGAAAGAAGAAGTAATTGGAAAGGTGTTAAAAAGAAGGCCTGGCGCAAAACAGAAACTTGCCAAGTGTGATAAATTGGGATGTGTGACCACATGGCTGTATGCTTCCACCTATGTTTGGCTCTGCAGAATGCAGTGATTATGTATATATATACACACATCTATAGGCTAGCGTTGATTTTGTGAATTGCAGAACTTCAAATCCCTTGTCTACAGTCATACAGAGTAATAGAAACAACTTATTCTGCAAGACAAATGATGTGATGGTTAAAAGCTTTGTTAAATGTGCTTGTGTGGTTTTGTTTTTCTCGATGTTGTTAAATGTGTACTTAGAGGCAACTTCAACTCTTATAATCTAGCCTCTGTGGAAAGTGGTACAGCTGAGTGACATTTTGTATGAAGACTTAAGAGTCAGTTACTTGATATTCCTAGAGCTCTCTTTGGAGCTTAAACTTTTGTAACTTTATGAGCTATGTAGCATTTCTTTTACCAAATTAAACTGCCATCCATATGTCTGGTGGCTGATTCAGTAATGCAGCCCTTGTTTTTTTTATAGCTAAGCTTTCCCATTGTATGATGCATTGAGTTATAATTGCCTTTTATTGATATGCATTCTTCTAAGTTTATAATATCAGGATATTTAAAGCTATGACTTAACTTGCGGTACTGATAAAGTTCCTGTGGAAACACGGTGAATGAAGAATTTTCCATTTTTTCTCTCTGAAAAAAAAGGTTTGTATCTTGTCAGCCTCTGGTCCAGCTTCAACAACGTTTCCGTTTCTTTAACGGAGAAAAAACATTAGAATTTCTGCCCACTGTCTTCATTGTTGTATCCTGGCAGACATTGATCTGATCTGTGTGTGCAGAAGAGATTTCAGTAATATTTCCAGCTTCCCTTGTTTGAGAACCCTTTTTTTGACTCATTTTGGGACGCCATCCAACACAAAACCTGTTGAATTCAAGAACATTACTATTTCCTGCTTCATCCCATAGTGTCTTTTGTGGTGCAGACAGGTAACATAAGGTTGTTTCGAAAGAGGCGTCTTTTCTTTTTCTGTGTCCTGTGCCTCCATTAACAGTTAATGTGTGTCCCATCCACTTACTAGCTATTTCTTTACATTAAGTCTTCTATCACAGAGTTTCATATCTATCAACATTATAAGCCCTGTTTATTTCTGATTTTCTGCTATTTGGCTTAGTCTTTTGTAAACATGTTTTAGGATCATTTGATGAAAATTTTTCAGGTTTTACCATTTACTGGCTTGGATTAACATTCTTTGTTCATAAAACTGGCCTTTCTCTTACTTCTAAACATTACAGTTTGTGTATATATATTAATACAAGTATGTCTAATTTACTGTAGAATTTGAGGACTGAATTGAAAAATAAATGCTTGAACCTGGTGGCAGCAGCAGCAAAGTATTCAGTTGAGAAGGGTATTACAGATGCCATTTTCCAAATTGAGTTTTGCAGCAGCCCCAGGCAATCAAATTACAGTGTATTTTACTGCACAGTCTCTTCTGTCTTGGTAGGAAAATTAAACTGTTTGCCTTCTTAGCAAAGATTGCCTTAGAATTACCTGTGTGCATCTGTAAAGCCCAGACCCAGCTCTTTCTCTCCACAGACCTCTAAGTCTGATCACTAAACAGGTAGAAAAGTATTCAAACAATAGAGTGTTTCTTAACTGTCTCTTAATGGAAAAACTGTTGTGTATGCATTGTATCCAATCACCTTTGATTAAAGCACAAGACTATGAATGTTAAATTTTTTCTATATTTTTTACCTTTTCTCCATAGAGTCTTTCAACCTAGTTATTCTTAGCTGTCTGGTGCTGGTTGGTCCACTTTTTTTCCTTTGTTGTCCTTCTCTTTGGCAACAAATGCAGTGCTTTGACCTTTTATTTCTGATTTCAGAGAAATCATGTATTTTCCAAGTCTTCTGTGTAGAAACATAAAGTTTAACTAGGAAACATTTCTTGAAAAATAATGCATCCTGGACTCTTAGGAAAAATTAATATGGATATGCAATAATTAGGAAATGTGGAAGATACGAATTTTATTTAAGATCTTGATTTTATTCCAGAAGTCTGGGACTTAGAAGATGAGTATCTATTTTGATGTGTTGCTCTTCAGATGTCCTGCTTCAGACATCTGAAAGGGATCAGTTTGGTTTTGTGCAGTGTTAAAATCTTTACTAATATCAGCATCTAGTAACTGAAGTAAACTTTTGGATATTTCTACCAGAATTAGTAGAAAAAAGTAAAACAGCAATCTTACTATTTCAGATATCTTAGTGTGATGTTATACTGGCAATATAAAACTATACATTTGGAAATATTGTTTGAAATGTTCATTAAAACTTTCTTCTAATTGTTATATAAAAGAACTGACAGGAATATACAAAATATGTCCATTTGACATTCAGATTTTAAATGTACTAAAATACTTTCCAGATGCTAGGCTTTTGTTGGAGCTTTCGTTTGTTTCTTTCTTTTTTCTTTTTCTTACTCATTCAGGCACATTTCAGGAGCAAAAAAGAATTCAAAACGAAGTGACAAGAACACCCAAGCAATATTTAAATTCTTAAATATGCGATACTGATATTTTTTATATTTCATGATATTTTCCTTTTTTGTCCTTTTTGGAAACCCATGTGATTTAAAGTGAAATAAGTATACAGTGTCTTGTAAACATTAAATACCAGAAAGTAATGGTCAAAGAAGAAAATGCCAGATGCTGATGAAGGTTCTTTTTAATTTGATATAGTACAGGTGTTGAAATATATAGTGTTCAGGAAGTCTTTATCCTGAATTCCTTTCATTGTAAATTATTTATTTTACAGTGAAAATGGCAGCATGCAACAACAATAACCACAGTTAATCTTAAAGGCTTTTTTGACTTTGTGTATTTACATAGCATTTTACCTTACTGGTATTAAGTGTGTGTTAGTATTTCTATGCCCTCGACCAAAGTTATTCAGAAAATCAGAAAGTCTAATTTGGTGAAGTCTGTCTTTCTTTGCCATAAGGACATATGACATAGAATGAGCAAGAAAGCTGCCCAGTTTAAGTGTTACTTTCACATATTTTTCTCCAGATTGCTATATGAAGCTGTACATAATATAAACACATATTCTTGTCTCTAGTTAGTCACATTATAGTTAATGACCATATGGTCATTATGGTATAAGATCTACTGTCTGTTGTATTTATATTCCTCAAGCATATTGTTCCTTCAACTTCACAGTGTGTTAAACTATTTCAAAGGGAAAAAAAATCCTTTCCCTCTTGTTTCTGGTTGTCCTATCAAGTGTAACCTTGGACCCTTATAGAGCAATTAGACCAGCCTCTATCCCCTCCTTTGTAATGAGGTTTCTTGCATTTCTGAGTCTATAACCCTTTAGTCTTCCCTAATGGGACATCATTATTCTGAAAGAAACAATGTAAATGTAAATGAATATTCTCATTAACGAGTCACAGAGAAACCTTTAGTGGTAGCGCTGTGGTAATTCTGCTTGTTATTTCTCTGGTATTCCATGCAGATTTTTTTTTTTTATAATTCATTATTAGTATTCAAAATTACTTCTTCTTTAATTCTGCATGTCTTTCATAATCCAGTGTTCCAACTAGTTCAACCATGTCCTTGTTTTATTCTCCAGGAACCACCTGTGAAACGTTCAAGGTCTCTGTCCCCAAAGAGCTCTTTTAGAGAGTCAGAGGAACTAAGGAAGCTTAAAATAGCTGAAAAGAAGATTGAAAACTTAGAGAAGACACTACAGCTAAAGGTGAACATTAGAAAAATAGAAATAAAAAAACCTTCTAACTATAAGCTTGCACGGATAAAGATATACCAAAATAAACAGACATTTTAAAAATGCAAAATGCACCTCTCATTATTGACTCTTAAGTGTGTTAGCATAAGAGAGTACTCTGCATTAGTTTGCCTTTTTTTCTTTACTGGTAGGAATCTTATGTTGGTACTCCTGCAGTCTTGTGGAGGCCTAATTTGATCTGTCATCAATAATACGTGCTTGTTGAATACATCTTCAAAATTTGTGCCTGAGAATATATATTCTGAGAAATTAATATGGTTATATAAAGATAAAAGTACACACTTTGTTTTTTTGTACAATGAAGCCAGTGTTTTAAAATGCTGAAGTCAGTTACTTAGAACAGATTTATGCCTTGTACTCTTAAAAGTTATGGCTCAGAAATTGTTGTTCTAACAAATTCTGTAATAAAAACCCAACAAACAACTCACACACACTCCTTGGTAGAAAAGCTTAACTGAGCATGTATTACAATTTCCCATTTTGTCCCCGTTTTATATATTTTTTATTTTGTTTGTGGTTTTTGACTTCAAAAATAGTACACTTTGAATGACTTACTGGTTTCAAATTGCACCTCAGAATGCAAAACCCAAACCATGAGTCACATTTCCTTAAACATTTAAAATTCATAGTGTCCTCCTTTCATTCTTCTCCTTTTTCATTTTTATTTTTTTGTTGCTTATGTTTGTTCAGAGCTATGGAATTTGAAAGTTATTTTCAGTATATGTAGCGTAAAGCAGAACTGGTAATGTCAGTTAAGGGAAAAAATTTGGGGAGCCATACAAACCATAATCCTGAGCATCTGCCTCATGCAAAAAAACATTCACTCATATGTGATAAGTCATTTTTAGGAAAAATATGAGTGGGAACTCTCGTCTAGCACAAATGCAAAAGTTCATCGGCCTGTACACTTGAGAGAGCTTGATGTAGTGTCTTAACACATGTAGAGCATACGAACAGAAAATATTATTTAGACTTCAAACTCTGTCTTACAGGCCATCTTGCTTCTTGTTCTTGGGAGTCAGGTTAATTTTGTTTTGTTTCTTCTCTATTGAGAAATCTAAGGCATGTCCTACCAGCTCTACCCGAGAACTGGCCTTTGGCAGACCTCCTGTTTGTTACTCTCCATTGACCTGCCAGACACTGATGCTACAGATTATTCTGACACTGTGCACTACGACTGCTCTGCCCTTGGCAGCAAAGCTCACATGTCAGTGTGTATGATTGTTGTCTTAAATGATAGAGTTCCACATATCTTTATGTTTTCTTCTGGAAAGAGGAGTGAAGAGAAGCATTCTGATTTTCAAAGCATATATAGAAAATAAAGGACTGTTATTCCCTCTGCATGACCTCATAACATAATTTTTACCATTCACCATACTGTCATTTCTTCCATTTCATTTTAAAGCATAATTGAGGAATCTGTGCAACTTCATTATGTTGCAAGTGTGAGATCTCTATTTATCACAGCTGTTAATCCATGAGGTCTTTAAGGGCCATTGAAATTGAATATATGAACTCCTTGCATTTTCTCTAGGAAACCTACTTGGCTTCTTTTGCAGAATGCTTTAATTGATTGAAAAGAAGCTGTAGAGGTCCAGGTCAACATACTAAAAACTGTTGTGGCACTATATTTAGTTCAGTGAGTCTGTTGCCACCATGACAGTGAACTCAGCTGTCATAACACTAACATCAGAATAATTCTATTGGTACAGTATGATTTCTTTATATTAGCTTCCTCAGGTATTGCTTCCAACAAAGTACAATGCATGTGATCAACATTTTGGAAACTGGCATTTGCAGTTTTGCCTCCTCAAGCAAAGTGTTGACTATATGATTATTTGAAATTACTTGCTCTGAAAAATGCTTGCTCTATCAGTAAACATACTGATGATGTATATCCTGAAGATGAAATTGTGACTTATTCATCAGTCCTTCTGATAAATTGGTAACAATTAAAAAAAAAAAAAGTCCCTCATTTATGGGTTTTTCAGGAACAGGAATATTTGATGCTCCAGTCAGTATTACAAAGGAACAGAAAAGGGCATGGTCCCATTCATAGGGTTTTCCAGTTCTCCTCAGATGACTCATTTCTGGCCAAGGAAAATTGGCTCTTGCTGTCTTTATTGCTAATATCAATAAGGTAATCATGTAAATTCAGTGTGTCCATAGTTTTGGTACAGTATTGGCTTAGTTTCTGCATTCCAGGATATGCTAAAAAGTAACAGAGCATGCTTAATTTGCACTCTTGTTTAGGGAAGAGTATGTCAAAGTAACTAAGAGTATTTCATGGGTTTTGAGTAACAAATTACTGAGCTGGTACTTGGAATGGTCCAAACCATAAGTACATCAATCTACTGTTGGCCTTTAAGAAGTGGTTAGGAGCTTGATTGCTTAGAATAAGATATTTGGTACGAACTAAGGGTATTTTATCTTCTCCCATATTATGTTTCTCTAACTGTGATCCTTGGCGTAGCCTAGAGGAGATATTCCTGGCTTTAACTGGAAAGTTTTCAAAAGCCGTAGCAGATCTTCCCTTTGAGTTTTCCTAGCCTATTTGTATAAAGTGCTAAAATTTTGGAGAGAATCAGAACTAGAATATGTAGAACAGTGTTTAGGGCCACCTTAATACTTGTTTATGTGAGTGAGGGCACGCTTAAATTAAGTTTAGATTTCATATATAGTCCTGTTCCACGTATGCAAAAAAAATATTAACGTTGTGGCTTTTACAGATAGCTACTTGTGGAAAAAACTATTTTTGTAATGGTCAGGTTCAACACTTCTTGTCAGCCTAAGAAGAGTAGTCGAAGAATTGAATCTGTATGGTTTTCTAAAATCTGTTTTAGTTCAAGTTTTACTGTAACAGAAGTAGTTACAGTCAATTTCAGCAAAATTTGGAAGTAGTGATTTGAATCTTTTGGCGTGTCTGAGTTGCCTGCAAATAACAAAATGACCCTTTTTCAAAGTCAGTTGGCCTCTTCCTGCTGCAGATTGGACTTTTTCTCTTTCATTATTGCATGGGAGGTATTACAGTATGACAGTAGAGAGCTGGAGAATAACCTGATGATCCAGCACTGCTAGAGATGATTATTTTGTCCCCTTTCTGTCAATATGTAGAAAACTGTGTACAAGACAGTTTAATTATTAAAACTATAATGTAATTCAACCAGAGAGAGTTGGAACTAACTGAGATTATGGAAACTACAGTCTAAATTTAGAGTTCTGAAGTGCTTAATAATTCAGTAAAAGTGTGATTAGGACAGTTAACTGTCTAATTTCTATTTCTGCGAGAACAGAGCAACTGATAAGGGAAGGGAATAGCTGGAATGGAATGGGTAATGTAACAGGTAAACAATAATAAAAAATGTAGATTCATAAATAGGGAAGACCAAATTCTACACTTGGTTGCATCTCTGAAAGGACATTGACACTAATAAACTTCTGAGGATTTATGCTGAAGACAGTATTTTCCAGTACCTTACCAGACTTGATCAGTTTTCACTAGCAATATCAAATGAACTCAGAGCAGCATGTATAATTGGATTCTTATAAAAACTTCCTGTTGTTCTTTCAAGCAAAGCCTGGTAGTAGTCTCTATGTCCTTTGTCATAAATATATCTTGCTGTTTGTGTGATTGTTTCTAATATTATTGTATTATTTATATGAGCCACTTAAAACCAGTCAAAAGTACTTTTTAAGCAATTCTAAATTTGTAAATGTAGCTGGTTTAGAGGTTGATTAAAAAAGAAGAAATAAAACAAAACAGAACACCACCACTTTGGAAAACTATTTAATCTTAATGTCACTTTGGTAAGGTCTGGCTTCTGTTCCTAAATCTGTGTTGCCTCAGTCACTTCCAGAAAACTTCTGGAATTTTATATATAGCAACATCTGAAATTTTAGCTGATCATCTTTCAGTTTTGTTTATGTCCTGAAAGCTAGGCTACATTTTAGAAGTCAAACTTAGTCTGGGTACTTTGTAGTTAGCACTACTGTAGAAACCCTTGCCATGTTTTTATAGTGGGATTTAATTTTTATTGCTTGCAGCTCTGACTACTCATGTGTCTCATTTATTGAGTAATGCTGAAAAACCCTCCTTGCATATAAGCAGTAAATACATGCAAATTAAGTACTGTGATTTACTTAGAGATTAAGGAACACGTTCTTTAGTTGCTCTACAAGCAGAGCTCCCATTGAACTTGAAGCAGTGAAGGCAGATTTTACTGCAGGATAATGTATGGTGAATTCTTTACTGCTGTATGGCAGAATTTGACCTGCTTTATTCAGTGGAATGTCCTCTTCCTAATGTTCAGTTTTTTCAGAGTGCACTATTGTCACTTAGGAAAATCTTTTTTTAAACTTGCATGACATTAACCTGTAATATAAATCAAAGTATATCTTACTTTTCATTCTGTAAAAGAGAGTACATTTTTTTCAAATGGTTTTGATTATATGAAAGCTATTGCAAAATTTATTTTTCTTTCTTGTTTGTTACATAACTAGAGGACGAAGTCTGGGTGTTGCAGGTTTATATATATTTACATAAATAAATAAATATATGGAGAAATCCTGAAGCTCTTTAAATTTAGATTTTTTGATGTGGACTTCATTGTGGCTAGTGCTTCACTTGGAAATACAAAAATTAGTTTTACACGGGAAAAAATAAAAATGAAAAAAGTAGTTTGAAGGAAAAGACAGTGCCAACAAGCCTTTTTCAGTCTGTGTATTTTTAGGTGTATTAGGTCAGTGCATTTACAGGATGCACACTGACATTTTGGTAGTAAATTTTTTAAACTTCTCAGCAGCATGAAAAAATATTAAAGTAAATTTTGACAAGTTAGCAAAATTTGACAGTGTTAAGAAAAATTTGACTTCAGGGGTTGTAATTCCTGAACTTTCTATTTAGATTTCTGAAGCTCTTAACAGTTACTTAAACAGAACTTCTGTTTCTGTTCTGATCTGTGTGAAAGTCTCTTATATTTTGCCCAACTCTAATTTTGGTTTTCCGGTGCTATATAGACTCAAGAAACTGATGAGCTAAGAGCAGCCCATGAAAAACGCAAAGAGAGGCTGCAGATGTTACAGACCAACTACAGAGCACTAAAAGAGCAATTAAAGCAGTGGGAAGAGGGCGATAGCAGGTAAGTTACATAGCTCATTAAAAACATTTCCCTTACACGAAAAATCTGAACAGAATTATTATGTAGCTATTTGATTTGAAGGAAGAAGCCACTATGTGATGATCAAGACTATCCTTTGTTAAAGCAGAATACGTGGCATATCTCTATATGAGAAAAACTGCAATTGAAATCAAGAGTAAAATGTATTGAGCTGACATCTTGAGTTATTTTATTTAGGATCTCATTGTGAGCCTGAATACTGGACAGAAGTCTGTTAGGGATGCTTATTTATGCTAGTCTAATTCCCCAATTGATTAATTTGTTGATGGTGTATGTTTTAAATTTTCTATAGCAGAACAATTGCTCCTTATGTTTCAAATAGTTGTTAAAAATAATTTTATTCTTTAAAAATGTAGAAATATCAGCCTCCCTAACATTTAGTGATTCAAACATTAACTGAAGCCAACGCTGAAATCCCCTTTTTAATGGGGAAAAAAGTATATGTGCATGAAAAATGGGGTGTTTTCATCTATTATATGATTATAAAAAACAATTATTTCTGATCATTCTACAAAAATATTGCAGTAATATATTGTTATTAATGGAGAGACTCTACTGCATCAAAACTTAAACAGTGAATATTCTATATATAAATCTTCCTTAAATCCTATACAGAAGAGTGAAAATTTTATGCGGATTTTTTTTTTTTTTCCAAGTCCTTGGCAGAGAGTTAGATTTTTTGGTAAACAGACACATTTAGAGGTATGAAGACATCTCTTATCACTTCAGTTGCCAGACACTGCTGAGGTATGGTTTTTCAGGCCCTGTTTCAAGAAAGTAATTTGAGCAAGTCCTGGTGGCTCTAGTTGCACCTACGGTTTAGTAAACCTTTTTGTAATTAGAAAAATTCTGAGTAATCTTGACACAAACTTTGCAACAGTCTCTGACCAAAAAGAGTGTCACAGAAATTGCTGCAAAACTGGTAGCTGTTCAGAGAGTCCAGGGTGACATAAAGCATTGTACTGTGAATGATAAACTGTCCCTCATATATAAGTAATGTTTTGGTTTATCTGAGTAGCATTTGCATTGCTTTGTAATACTATGGCATTTAATAAGAATGGTTTGTCTTTTAAAAAGAAAAAAAAGATGTGGATTAAAATAATGGTAAGGTACAAATCTGTTATGGGCATTAGTAACACAGGAAGATTTTTTGAAATATCAAAGCAGAAATAATGATTTGATTTGTTTAAATTAGAATGAAAAGGTGTGTTTATTTAGGAAAATTATGGATGATTTTGTCTTCTAGTTCACTTTTAAATTCAGTGCAAGCTGAAAATGAATGAAACCTACTGGATGATAGTTACTTTATGCAATGAAATAATTTAATTCTGTGTCTAAAGCTAAGTAGACATTCATGGTCCACTGAGAGGCCAAGGCTGAAAGGATACAAAAATTCAACCTAGATAAAGATGTAAAATCAAACTTGATATACAGTGAAGCACTGAGTGTTCTAGTTCTGATAATTATAAAAAAAAAAAATTGAAGAAAAAAGAAAGAGAGACAAAACCAACTTTTGTTTCTGATTAAAATAAATGAGAGCAGCTTGTGTCCTGACAAGAATGTATTTGGGAGAAGTAGATATTGGGGAAAGTGTAATTTGAAATATTTGTTCATCTGATTTTTTTCATCTGTAATTAAGATGAACTAAAAATTAGAGGGTTTTGATAATTTTTGACTTCAGAGCAGAATTATATGAAGCAATCGTACTAAAAGAGGTTCATTTTTCCTTTTTAATATGCTTAAACAAAGGAAAGTAGCCAAGACAAAAATAAAATCAGTCTGTAAATGGTTATACCTTACACTGTTATTTTGGTATCTCAAAAACCTTTGTATCGCTGTTGTAATGTAAACTGGGCATTAAGAAGTCAGTATCAGGTACGTATGTGGCACTTCTGATGGTGGAGGACCCCATTCTTTCTGATTCTTCATAGATTAGCATCTGTTGCCGAGATGGCAGCTGATGGGACCTAATCCACCTGTCAGTGTACATACAACTTCCACTGACATACGTGACTGCAAAGATGATGGGGGGCCTTATGAGTTAACCACAGTCTCAGAGTTTATATCTATGCCCAGCAGGAATTTAGAATGCAGACAGTTTTAAGTTCATCTTACGAAGGATTTTATAAATACAGTTTTTATATTTTGCATTATTAAAACACATAAATGACAGGAAAACTGTGAAATATTTTCATTTTCTTTTTTGGTGCTTCTAAATTCAGTATGCTTTTTCCTGATGCATCATCTTATCCATAGATAGCTTATTCTCTCATTGGACTAGATCAACAGTGTGATTTAGAGTAGGCAGTAGTGCAACCTCCAGACTGGTTTTTAGGGGCATTAGGGGAGCTGGTGTTTCTCCCATTTTTTTTTCAAGAGATTGTGTGATTATTTCACCTTCTGCCATCTCATACCAGTATTGTAGGGAATGTTGACAGAATGAATGTGGGTGACACAGCTCTTCCACACGTCAGTTGAAGGCCACAGTGCCATACTAGCATGGTATCTGTCTGAAACTACATAATTGAACACTTCTGTAATACCACCCTTATACCACAACATATACATAATACAAGATTTATATTCAGTAGATGCCACAATTTAAAATTTTTTATTTTCTGAAAGCAAGGTTACTTTTATTCTTGTGGTACTAAAACGTGTAGGTATTTGAAAACAACAACCTCTTTTTGCTCATAAACAGGATTGAAAGTAGTAAAAGGAGATACGAGCGTGCAGACCCCCATCAGCTTTGTCTAGAGGATTCTGATGCTGTGTGGAATGAACTAGCTTTTTTCAAAAGGGAACACAAAAAGCTGTTGATTGAAAAGTGAGTTCATTTCTTAAATAGTGTTTACATGAAAAAACATTCTGTTGTTTTTTCTGAAGATGGTGCTTTGCAGGCTATGTAAGAGGAATACCTTGCAAAATTCCAAGATAAAACCATCTTCTACCAAAAGCAGAAAAGGAAAACATCAGCTCTTACCTCCCCCGCCCTGCTTCAGCCCCCCCCCTGCCCCCCCCCCCCCCCCCCCAATCAGTGACAAGTTATAAGTTTGCTAGCACTAACAGAAACTGTATTCCATGATCTAGGGATTGTGTTAATTAATGTGGCTCTCATCTGTTGGAGGTGTCGCTCTTCATTAGCCTGTATTTTACACACTGCCGTGCTTCATTTTTGGAATGAGGTGGTGAGGGGATAACCTAGCCAGCCATCCTTGTTTGATCTCTGTGATACATACGCAATGCAGAATGCCTCAGCTCTCTTGGTTCCCTGCCCTGTCCTGCTAATCCCAGCTGAGCTCATTATGGTGTAGCCTTGCTGCTACTCCTGGAGCCAGAGCTGTCCAAGCTAATTACTGGTAGCAGCAGAGCTGCCTGTTAAGGGTCTGGTGTGGATCTGCTAACATGGTCCTTGGTAGTGACCTGCAAAAAGCACGAGGGAGTTGCTCTCTTTCTTGCTGTGCACAGCCTGTCCTTTGGGTTTAGTGCTGATCCCTTCACACAGCTCTTTTAGCTGTAGTAAGTGTAAAACTTGGTGAAGGAAACTCTTACTTTAGAAAACTTTGATCTCATAATTCATAGGCTATTATACTCAGCCAGGCAAAGTAAGAAAATGTCCTTTTATACTAGACGAAAGGAACTTAGTATGGTATAATTAGCCCTTTGCTAGTATTTAACACTTTCTGTAAGTCAATTTTTTTTTAACTTAAGAATCAAGACACCTTAGAAAGTTATTCAGACTTTGTTTTTGTCAACATTAAAGAAAATGTGTTTTCCCAATGGGTCACAATGTAAACCAATTTTGTGGAGATACCACGAAGGTTGCTATCACAGAATTTCAACAGCAGCAAATTATTTTGCAGTATGTAAGTCCATAAGCTGTGTTAGTATATTACATACAATATTGCCAGTAGCTGTGTTACATGGGGTAATCTTATATATGCCTGTTATTGTCACTTCACTGTCACATCTTTGTTTGCTGTTTTGAAACTGTCACAACAAATTATCACATATACTTCTTTATTTTGATTTTTGTGTAGGAAAGAGCACTTTCTTGCCATACATGTAATTGTAGTTGTAATTCTCCTTTCATCACTAATCAACAAATGCACCACAGGCAACAGTAGTAACTCAGGAGAAATAACATCAGTTCTTTTCACACACAGCCATGAAAGAGAGATTGTTTATGTATTGTACACACCATAAAGATTGGTACAGTTAGACCGTTTTTCTAGAGCTTCTGTGCAGTCACATTTATGGGGAACTCTCTTATGCCTGATAATTTGCAGATCAGTGGCTGTGATTAGATTGCGGTGAAATGGCATGAGCAAACAGTTGAGCTCTTCGTAATACAGAAATTCTAAGTCAAAATGAATTTTTAAAATTCTGCATGATACTTAGTAGGAAGCCAGTGCGCCATTGTGATCATTAAGGTGAACTTGTGTGGGTTTAGGTGCTTCTACTTTTTATGGGGAATGTAGCTTATTGTTAGTTGAAGTAAGGAAGAAATGAATACATAACTCCTGTGGTTTTTATATCTGCCTTCAACGTCTGTCTCTAATAATGTCTTGTCTTTAATTTGTTGGAGCAAGTCAGCATTTCAAGATCTGAGCTAATTTGTCAGTCAATACTAAATTTAGTGTACTTTTTAGATCTGTGGCTAGGGCTTCTTTGTATTGCATATATTCTTTCTTAAGCTCTGTGGATAAAGAACATCAGCTACAGAGTTGTACCAATTACTTATGTGTGATTTTACAAGCAGTGTAAGTAAATCAGGTTAGTCCATAGTTTCTGTGGATGCATTTAATTTGATAGACCCTACTGATTGCTGGCTTAAGTTGATTTAGAACATGCATAAGCCAAATCCAGCACAGTTTTGCTTAAAAAAGGGTTTCTGTGTAGGGATTTTATTTTGGTTTAAGTCTGGTTTAACTTTTAAATATGTGTAATTTCTGTCTCTGACTAGGCCAGAGAGTGAATGTTAGGAAAACAGGATTATTTGGGTTCTGTTTGTTTTAAGAAAGATTTTCTTTCCCTCCCTCCCCTCCCTCCTGTCCTTTCTTTCCAGGTGCGGAACAATGATATGTGTTTAACTTGCACATACATTGCTCTGAAAATAGATGGATAATCAACAAAATATAGGGTAAAACCAAGGAAAGCTCCCTGTTGCATGTCCCAGGCTCCAGAACACAGCCATTACCAGTATTACCACCCTGTAAACAATCAGTTTATAAGTTATTAAATCTGTTTTTAAGTCAGGAAAAATTGAAGTGTCTTAGGAAGTCACTTGTTATGGTGGTGCTTAGTTCCAAATCCTGTTGAAATTGGTGGAAAGACTGTTGCAGCCACTACTGTGTCAGGTCCTTTCTTTTAGAAAGTTTTCTTATCATAATCAAAGATTGCTTTGACTGTCATGTAAGCTGTTAAACACTATGCACCTTTCAAGCTGGACGCTAAGACACAAACAAATAGGGTTTAGGACTTAAAAGTAAGCACCTTTTTTAAAAAATATTTTAAGTTTTCTGTTTTCATGAAGTTCAGAATGCCTCATGTCAGAGTTGCCTTTCTGGAGAATGTTGATGCAGAATGCATGACATTGTTACTACCGTTTTTTAACTTTTTTATTAATAAAGAATAGTATGTGCATGTTGTATTTCTTTGCAATTAATAATGAAATACATTTCAGAGCCATGGGCTGCATCCTCTCCACAATTAATGATGTCTAAATTTGAACCATTTGTGCATGTAAAAGAAAGCATCTCTAGCTTGTTACAATCCCATACTAAATTAGTAAAATACAATAATCAATAAACTGTGATTATTCTCTCTGTGTTCAATGCTTTATGCATGTATTTCTCTTGAATTTCCTAACATTGCCCTGGAAGGAAGAGGATTTTTTTGCTATTAATATGATTTATTTTTATACTTAAGTGTATTACAGAATAATTATTCTGTGACTTTATAGAACCTGTTTCTAGTAATAGTTTTTCCTGACTTTGTTATTAAGCATCCTCCCCCATTATTTACTCTTTCACAAAGAATATCAGGTTATATTCCACCATGTATTTGATGTGGATTGAAAGCTACATTTTTAATTTTATGAGTTATAAAATCTCATTTTTAAAATTCTGTATTATTAAAACAAAATAAACAAATAAAAAGATCCAAAATTTAAGTTCACTTTGAGATATGAATGAGTAGCGAAGAAAATAGTCTAACTTTTAGGCCTTCACAACTCATTGTATGAGTAATAATCCTGTACCAGTTACCAGCTAAACTCACACCTAAATTGGAGAGTTACAAACAGGAACAAGAAATAGTTGAAATAAATTCCCTAAGTATTCTTTGAAGTGTTTATTAATGCTAATGGATAAGTGAAAACAATTCCACAGCTCTGCTAGGTTATCTCATTTTGGTCTTCTCGTGTAGGTCATTTTCCCTATGAAGTAGGCAATACTTGTTACTCTGAAGTAATTTCCTGTTAAGTAGCATGTTGTTGCAGGCTACAGAAGCAAGTATTGTATTGATGTTCATGTTCTGTGTTAAGAAAAACATGGGATTTCATCACTTTTTGTCCCCCTTAAGCAAACAGAAAAACATACTAGTACTGAAACAGTAAACACTTAGCTGAGGAGGATTAGCTTGTCTAAATATAGTATTTCTATTTTAGCTGCCTGAAAGGCTGCTGAAGACTTGCGAGAGAAAGATCCAGTAACATTAAAAATCAGAAATTTCTTTTATTCAGCTGTGCATCACCAGTGCTTTCAGATTCAGTGCTTTGCAGCTGCATAAAACATAGAATATCTTCAATGAAAACAGGCATATCGTTTTACAGCTAGATACATTTTTATAGCTATTTATGTAAACATATACACAGATATATATAAATCTAGCATAGTTCTCAGGTTTTTAAAAAGATTATTTTTAATCTTGGCTATTAAGTGCCAAACATTGTCTTACTTTCTATAGAATTGTATTGACAGGTAAATCCTTTGATACTTTCTTCCCACATTAGTTAGATTCATCTTTGTATGTGTATTATTTGGGTTTTGCTGAAATTCAGGGTAAATGAATATGTAGCACGTCCAATTGAACTGCTACTTGATTGCAAGGTAGCTAATTTAAACTACCTTGGCATTTCCGTATTAAATTTTTGTTTGCTGGAGTATAAGGATACCCCGCCTCTTTGGCCTTTATGTACAGACTTTGGAAACGTATAGTTGACCATAAACTACTGTAAAGTCTTTACAATTTCACATCTTTTGTTCTGGATTACTTTCTAGGAAATCTTGTAACTGATACCAGCAACACAGAATTATTTGACCTCATACGTTTTTTGACATAAGACATTATGACATAAGTCATTACCTTCAAAGGTAACAGGAAATTGGTTGTCCATATGGTATGCCCATATGCAGCTAGTGATAAGGAGGAAATGTTTATTAAGTGGAAGAGATAGCCACATCATTCAAAGAACCTTTAGTAGTCATTCTTTCCTCTGAGTACCTGGGTAGCTGTGCACATCCTCCATGTAGGAAATTTTCACAAGGCACTGTGTCAGCTAACTGAAACAAATATATTGTTTACCAGTGAGTGTGATCTTTCAAGGATGATGAGCTTAATGATCTTTAATTGTTACACTTGTTCCTAGAACTTTTCTTACCTATGTCCACCAAATCTTGTAATTTCCTGCGTCCTAGCTAACAAACAAATCTAGGGGTTTGGTATAGTTTTTGAAATCAGATCTGTTGAGGTTTTTTCCTTTGTTCTTCCATATTTAATTAGACTTTTCTTGTCTGCAGGTATTGGTTCAAAACCCAAGTTGTATTATCAAATCTCCATAGGCAGTCTGTAGTACTTCAGTGCCTTCTCATATATGACAAGACTGTGTCATACTGAAAACATGCTGTCATATCATTAAACATTCTTCCATAATACATAAGCAGAGAAATGCAGAATTGAAGTTGGATTAATGATAAAATTTGGGCATTGTCAGGGACAAGAATAGCAGAGAGATGTTGGGTAGGGACTAAGTTAGCTTCCCTTTGTGTTGCTTGCACAGAAGTGTTGCCTGCCTTGCTGTTGGGTCAGTGATTTCTGTAGATCATCTGAGTGTTATAGAAATGAAATATTGTATGGTTAGTAAGCACACTGCCTGTGAGAGTTCCGTCTTTTTCCTAGCTCTGTTGCCTAGACAAAAGTTCTTCAGCATTTAGTTAGAAATATCTGATTTATCAGCCTACAGATATATATATATATTAAAAAGTAAAGTAATAAGTGTGTCTTCTTAAACTGTACTGAATGTTCATAGTAAGAAGCCTATGAACCCACAATCTATAACACCAAAGTACATCAAAGCTAGTAAAATAAGCTCTCAGGCTGCTATGTTAGAGTAATGAGGGACTAATGAATGTAGGTTTCTCTCCCAACACCTATGGAGTTCCTGAGAATTCTGGTAAGGGCAACACTGCTCAGTGCTTTCCAGCAACAGCTGAATTTAGTATACAATGATGGTTTTGCATTTTGCTTGACATGGTATTGATTTTGGAAAGGAAATGGCATATTTTCAAGTTTAGGTTTATCTCAGCTTTGTTAATAGCATATAGAACTTCAAGAACTGAATTTTGCAAAGAAGCAGAGACATTTAAGTTTCTTCAAAGAGTGCAAATAATATTTTACAATGAAAAGTATTAAGCAATGTTTATGTATTTTTCGCCTATCTCTTAAACTCTTTTCTAAAAGTGTACAGTTCTGGAATTCCAGAAACTCAGATGTGGACCTTTATTGTGGATCAGCATGATCTGTGATGAACCACTTGGCTCTCTTGCTGCATAAGGCAGAATATGCATATACATACAGTTTAACCTATCTTAATGCTTTTGGATCTTTTTCTGATTTGTAAAGAATTCAGAATGTGTGCACCAAGAAGTATTGGTGGTTTTGCTTTTTTCAAACACAGTCACATGAGAATAAACATGGAATCTTCCGAATTTTCCTAAAACTCAAATATTTCAGTGTAAGAAATAATTTAAGAAATGGATTTGCATTCTTACTTGGCGTAACTGGAAACCAACTCCATAGTAAAACAGGCTATAGGCAATAGAGGCTTTGGTGTGTTGTTCATCTGAGGTTTACATAACAGTTCAAAGCACTAATGTGACAATAATACTCTTGATATTCATGCAGTGGAGTCCTCACCCTATGTGCTTTCAGAGTTACATAGATCACTCTGGTACCCCAGTCATGGTCTTGCAGGTTGAATTCTTTCTGAACTAAATATAGGTAAATACTGTTTGTGAGGTGGTGCTGATGGTCTTGTTATAAAGGAATGCAAAATTTCAAATTAAAATAATGAGCTTAACTCACACAATGTAACTTTTTTTGACAAAAAGTGTATAAAAATCAGCTGGATTTTGTGTTGCAGTAAAGCAAGTAAGATTACTAAACGGTGGATAACATTTTAGGCATGGGTTTCTACCATCCTTTTGGAAACTAAAGGTTATGCTGCATGTTGAAACTATTGTAGTCGCTAGTCACTGGTGCATCTTTGGGTTTTGAGTGACTATTAATTTGAAATATATCTTAAAACTTGTTCTTGACAACTATCACACCATTCACACTTTTGTTATGTGAACAGACATTGGATTGGTGTGGGGGGAGTTGCTTTTATTCTTTTTCGCTCCTGAATGTGGGTTGTAAATCAGAGAGACTTTACTTAGCACCAACAGATATCGCTTCCTGCAATTTTCATCCATCCTATAAGTGACTGAATTGGGAAACAAGAATGATAAAGACGTATTTCTGGGAAGTGAATAGACAAAACAAGATAGATGGCTCAATGAGTCTGTATAGTCAAATATTACATTTCCTTGGTTAATTAAGACTAGAAGTTTCTTTGTGTAAACTGTAAGTTTACAATTTTCTTCTTGTAAAGAAATTCCAGTAAATCATTCTGAATAGTTTGAATGTTCACAAAATGTAAGTAATGCTAGTACTTTTTGCTTTACTTTTCTTTTGGCAGCGTTATCCCCAGACATATGTAATGGTTTTTGCTCTCTCACACAGTCTAGATCAAACACCTGCTTCCAGGTTTACTCTCATCTCCCAAGGCTGTCAGTTGACACAAATATACAGACCCATGAAAAGAGCATATTTTGCCCTTACTGCAGGCAAATGTTCTTGAATCATAATGCTGTAGGAACAAAGTGAAGAATTTCTGTCACAGTAGTATTTCACTTGTAGAAGTTGGATAAAGTTTCTGCCTAGCTTGGTTTTGATGACTCTAAACAATGTTTTTAGTAGTATAAAATGAAAATCAGTGTTTGTGTTGTGGCGTAGGAGACTCCCCATTCTAATTTATGGCAGCCTCATCCTATATTTTCTCTTTGGGCTTTTTACAGAAGTACGCTCATGTTCATGTAACTTCTACTCTGGTTTTACAGAGTACAATTTCTACCCTTTTGAAGACTCATGAATAGAAAATACAGTTCAGTTTTGCTTACCTACAACACCTTTCTACATTGATCTGTCTTTCTTCTCAAGCTCCTCTCTTTTCTGAGGGGAAGAAAACAGAGCTGCTTCTGCTGTCCCATTTTCCTTGCAAGTATTGTTAGGCTATTTGGCTTAAGATTGGATGAGAAGAAATTCCCTGGCACTGCTTTGCCCCGCTATCTTTAAAACTTACTTTTTTTTGGTTACTCTAATAAGCCAAGATTTTTTTAAGTCCCTTTTTAAGGACCCTCATAAAGAGTATGCAAAGCTTGCTTAACAGTCTTTTTCTGTCTGATTGTCTTATTAATTTGACTTTTCAGTCTTTAACAGTCTTCCATGGCTCTGGAGGAAAACATTTGAAAAGGTAGTAGTTAACCTCTTGGACTCGGAGGAAGGCTTCTCTGACTGTAGCAGCTCCTGGACTAGCCCCCTGATGTCTGTCCACACCAGCAGAAGTATACATTAGGAGATTGTGGTTGATTCTGCTTATTTCTCGAAAGAGTCATCCTTCTGCAGTCTTACAACATGTAATCCTCAGTAAGGAGTCGGCTTCCTCAGTAGGTTATTTTTTCTCATGTATTCAGCTCTATTAGAAATTAGATTCTCTGCTTGGTTTTATTTTCCAGATAAAATTCCCCAGGACAAATGGAAAAATGTCTTATTGTTTCGGTATTTATTTTAGACTGCTATGAGCCTGCTCTTTTAATTCCTTTTATCTGTATGCAGAGGAGTGTAGGAGTCTCCAGCTGGCCCTACCTGTGAATGCTGAAAGCTGCTGATGAGCAATGGCTGACTTATGGATATATATTACTCAGGAGATGGTGTTTGCTAGAGGACTAACTGGAGTCCTCTGGCAATGGGTTAACCTCGGGTCTATAAGTCTTGAGAGAAGGAGCCCTTAAAACTGATAAGTGAAGAAAAAAAGTTTATGCTATAGTGCTGGCTGCCTTTCTTAATTACCCTTTCTTTAATGCATTGATACTCAAGTATGCATGTGTATATGTACCTAAGACTGGGAGCTGTGTGAGGGCTCATGATGATATCTTTAGAACTGCTGACAATTAAAAATGATGAGTACTAGGAAATTTTGTTCTAGCAAGAAGGTATATTTTGCAGAAGCCCTGCTTATACGCAGATGGTATGAGCATTTCACCTATTCTAGTAACTTGATAAGTAAGCAACTGTTACAGAGAATTTCTTGCTGATGCCTAGCTATAATCTAAAAGAAATCAGAAGTAATTCCTTTGACAAAACTGATTCTATAGCACAGTTTTTATTATGCAACATCTTCCTATATTCCAAATGGGTGAGCATTACAAAAATAATCAAATAATGGAGGAGTAATCAAAAGAATTATATTGCCATAAAAGAGAATTCAGTCTATTGTGTGATACTGGAGAGAACTGATACTGTAATTGTGGGTCAAGGTCAGTACCTTTAAAACTGTATGCAATACCAGCATAAAGTGTAAGCTGGATAGATTTGATCTCTCTTGATTTCTTACCATCCTTGTTTTAATATTGTCAAGTGAGACTGTGACAATCATAGGTGGAGGATAGAAATGAAGCATTGGTACAGGAAACAGAATGTTGTGTGCTTTCCTGCTCTTCTTGGTGCCTTTTATATATGTATGTTAAAAACAAGAAGAATTGCTTTCATTAAGTTATTGATAGTAAACAAAACATTCTGAGGTTGTTCTCGGGATGTGAAAACAATGACATGATTCTTCTTCTCACCTGGAAGATATTGACAAGTCTTCCTGTCAGTGTTGGAAGATACTGACAGTCTTCTAGGAAGTGCCAGTAGATACCTGTTGATTTAGGGTGCTGGTTCCTATTAATTCAAGGACTCAATGTTTTTTTTCTTGGCTAGGAAAGAGATGGAGGTTGTTCTCCAGCCATGTAAGCTAGGGCATCTAGATTACTGTTGCTGGCTTGGACTGTTTCTTGTCAACAGAGTAAACTTTAGAAGTATTTTGGAGTAGGTTATATTGTCAGAAGGTCTTTTTGAGTTTTCACCCTGGTTTGGAACCAGTTAAGAAAATGCTTATTGTTGATAAAGAATTACTGAAGAATAGAGTCAAATGCTACCAGATATACTTACAAGCAGCATAACCTTTCTATGCAGAAGGTTCAAGGCCATGAGGCAATTTCAGGTTGCAGACCTAAAGGTGAAAAGCAGTACAGCAGTTTAAAGGCTTTGTATGGCTTTAAGGCACTTTTCTCCCACCTTATGGGCTATCATTTGAACTTAACAAAGCTGCTAGAAAATACATTTGAGTATAAATAAGAATTAGGCATTTTTTTCTTGAAGGAGTCATAAATGCTAGGGTTTTTTTCAGTGCACTAGTTTTATTACTCTTTCAAGCATGTGGCAAAATCAGTCTTTTTTCCTCCATCTTTAAGAAATGGTCTTGAGCAGAAAAAATTGTGTGGGAGCTGAATATGTACTTTAAACAAGACATTCAGTTAATCTTGATATAGAATTAATTTATTTTGTCTTAAAATTAGAAATAGAAATCTTGTAAGTCACTCATAGTTATGTAACCTTCATTGTCAGCAAATTCGGTAGCTGTAAATTCTTAGGGTATGTTTTTCACTTACACAATCTTCTTTAGGACTCTTGAACATAAACTAACTAGGGCTGAAAAGACTTTCCCAGTGGCATCAGAAAAGAGAGTTTTTTGCCATGTTTTGAAAACATTTTATACATTTTCAGCTTAAAAAACCCAAACTGATTGAAATCAACCTGTGTAAAGAATGCATCCAGATACAGGCCAAGTGATAACTGCAGTTTCAACATTGCAAGCTTTTAAAATGTTTCCGTTAGCATTGCCATTGCAGATAGGAGTTTAGACTTTGAGTTTAACGAA
The DNA here is from genome assembly GCF_965140245.1 of Athene noctua. NCBI lineage: Eukaryota > Metazoa > Chordata > Aves > Strigiformes > Strigidae > Athene > Athene noctua. The sequence continues at coordinate 64,296,838 of NC_134077.1, read as the reverse complement.
ACTTAATAAAGTTTAACTGAATGTTACTTATTTTCTTTTCATCTGGATTGCTGATAGCTATTCCTAGTAATGAATCTCTTTTGACTAAGGTTATTCATGTATACAGCTAGAAGATGTTTTATGCAAATTTTCAGAGGCAATTCCGAGGGTTTTTTTACTGCTTTTAAAACATATTGAAATTTAGTTAGGTTTTATTTCTATTTTTTGGTTTTTAATCTATTTATTAATAGTTAAGAGCTTATTTACAGAATTCTGGAGTTTTAATACTCTGCTCCACATACAAATGTAAAAGGTTGTGTAAGTTGTCAGAATACTTCACAGTATTTGATAAACATTTGCACAAAGGTCATGTCTGGTATCTCTATTGTTTAAAATTATATCCTAGGACCTTCCCTTTTTAAAAGCTGAATTAAATAGTGGAATGAAAACACAGCATGAATGTGACAGACTGTAAAATTCAGTAGTAGCCTTTGACTTTGTCAAGAGAAAAGGTGCAAAGATGTGAATTTATCATGAGCTGGAAGTGGTCAATTTATACTCACACTCAGGTTTGTTTGTCTTTCCTCTTGACCTGCATATTTCCATTGTATTCAAATCCCACAGTTTGTTCTTGAATTATGGTTCAAAGGTCTATCTTCTCTGAGTCTACAGAGCAAACTCTTTTTTCCATGTAAGTTTTTTGTTTTCTCATTATGATTTGAGCAGACTTTCTTTCGAGTTCTACATTGCTGTTATGTATTCAATTTGGAACTTCAATCAGTTCTATTGTCTAAGTTAGGTTTTTCCATAGGCTTTTTTTTGTTTTGTTTTGGTTTGGGTTTTTTTTTTTTTTTTGTTCATTCTTGTTGGGTTTTTTTTGTCATTGATGTTGATGCTTAGCAGCATTTCAGTACCTACATACATCATATTTATCCTTTTGTGCAGGGGTATCATCTTTAAATGAACTTCAGTTTCTAGCTCTTCCCTGTACAAATGAAGCTTAGAATCTGTGTAGTATAACATGCTTAGAAGGCTGAGGATCTTTAGTTGTGTAATAGACAGTGAGATCATGTTTATGAGATGCTGACTGAAAGAGCACACAAACTAAGATACAACCATAGAATTTAAAAATGTCAATTTAAAAAAGGCAGAAAATCAGTTTTACTCAAAAAATGCTTATCTGTAAATTTAGTATGCTATATATTTTATTTGCTTGCTGAAGCAAAAAATTACATAGTATGAAAAAGAGAACTAGAAAGTACCCTGCTTGTCAACTGATATGTTGTCATTTAGGAGACTTGTGAAAAGGTAAACTGAAAGATCTTCAGTGTTCTGTGTTACTGCTTTACATAGCAGACAGTTGACTGTTCCTAAATTTTTGTAGAGTTCTTCCTCTCCTGCAGTTCCTAAGGACACTCATTGCTGAATTTCCCTACTAGGAAAAGAGTTGTGCTCAAATACTTTTTCCACTCAGTATTATAATCTGAAATAAGAAAGATAATTAACCCAATCTGCAGTGTAAATTTATAGGTTTTTTTACTTTGTTTAGTAACTACTGGATTTATCAGGAGAAAAATTATTTGATATCAGATACAAAAAGTTTAAAATATGCTGTTATTTTTTTCTTTTCTTTTTAAGCTAAGCTTGTAGTTGTACATAATTGTAAAATGTGAAATTTGTGGAGCAGTCCTAAAAAAAAATTGCTAGTAGCACCATTAAATGGAGATTACCATAAGGCACTTAAAATATACATCATCCTCAAAACTGCCTACTCTTGAAACATCTTCAACTACCAGCTTTTCTACTGTCAAAAAATGAGAGGAGGCAAATACTAATGTTCAAAGACTTCTTTTCAATATCCATGCCTCAAGACTACAATGAGCTAGAAACACTTTACACAGAAATCTTTCCACTGTAGAAATATCTTCAAAGATTCCATCTCTCAGCTTCAGTTTGTGTCTTGGATCTTTTCAGATGACATAAACAAGATGCCCTTTGCTCAGCACTTGCTAAATCAAATGCAAGTTTTTCAATGCGCAGTGAAATCCCCCTTCACTTAGGATCAAAACATGATGCAGTTATTCTTTCTATTGTTTGATGTGTTAATTGAAACTGAATGATGCAAAACCCAATGCAGTAAATCCAGTGAACATATGCTTAAGATAATTACAACATATATTATCTTCATCTGCTAAAATAGTGTTGGAAGTTCTTATTCACAGTATCTGAACTTTGACAGTGCTCTTCTGACTCTCTAGTTCCAGTAGGTTAGTATTATGCGTTACCACACACAGAACTTATTTTTGATCCCTTTGAGTTGAAGGATTGCAGAGGCAATCCTTTCACCCTCGGTAAGTGAGGGAAGCATCTCGTGCCACTAGAATCTGTGCAGCTGGATCAGAGGTCTCTTCAAGTACCTAATCTGCTTCGTAAAAGAGTTGAATGTGAATCATTTAACAGACTGGTAGGAAGACCTAGTCTATTAAAGGCAATCCCACTTTGGGAGAAAAAGCACACACTTTTTTTAATGTTCAGACCCACTTGAAGTATTTTTTGGAGAGGCAAGGAAAGTTTCATAAAGATAAATCAGCTCTTACTTATTAGATTGGCACATCTGTGTGGTGGGACACTGGGAAATAATAGTGTAAATGAAAGGCTGGAAAGTGTCTCCCCCCACCCCTGCTTTTTGGCACTATGTTCTTTTAGGTTGAGTCATTTGTTTCAGTGTTGTGTTACGCTTTAGCAGTTTCTGTGACTTCTTCAGTTAGCTTGAATTCCTTGGAGTCCCTTCTTGCTCCTTAGAAAGTTCTTACTTGACCTTTCTTTGATACTTCTTCCAACTGATCATGTTCACTTGTTCTTGTGAAAAGTAGCAATCATACAGTCTCTGCAAAGTACTGCAAGAAGACCATATTACACCATTTCCTCCTTTTGTTGAGCTGCACTCTTGTAATAAAATATACAGGCTACAGTGCTTTTGTGGTGGATTTTAGAGAACTGAAACAGATGTGTATTTTTTGTTACAATGCATATACAGGTGCTTTTTTTTTTAACAAGCTCTAGCTAGAGTAGCGTGTCAGAAGTATTCAAATGTGTCAGAGTACATTTTACTACTGAGCTGGGAACAAACAGAAAAGAATGAAGGGAGCTACTTGCCTCTATGTGTAGCTCTTCACATTGCGATTTTTTCTGGTTTTTGCCTTGTAATGTAAAAATATTTATGAGTGATAGTAAAAAAAAACAAACCCTGAACTGCTCACAGTCATGATAAAAAACCACAATTACTTGTACATTACTTTTTCATCTTCTGATTTTGTATAATGAATATAATATGTATGAAGACTGCATAGATTATTTTTTTTTTCTCTTTTAGCACTATATTTGCCATTAAAATTCTGTAGAAAATAAAGTTTGAAGGTTCGGTTATATTACGTTTCTTTTTCAGAAAGAAAAGATTGAATAGAAATCAGTATAGAATCTGTTCCCAGATGAGTTGAATACTTAGAAATTTCCTCAGTGCTAACCATGTTGGCCTTGAGTGGCCCAATCTTTGTATTCAAAATTTAACAAGTTTGTGAACCAAAGGTTATCAGGCTTCAGAAATTAGAAAGAGTGAAAGAAACCAAGAAACCAACTAACAAACTAATTAGGATAGGATGAGAGTAACTGGTTCAAGAAGGGAGGCTATACCTGTGTAAGCTTCCCCAGATCGAAAAAAAAAAAAAAAAACACCTCAGGATGCGGGTAGCAGTCTCCCCAGTGGAATGCAATTTATTCAGTTTGGTTTAGTGTGACATGTATGAGTGTCTACATATAAGACATGTTTTATGTATGCTGCTGCAAAAAGCATAAATCTTGGGAAAGGAGAGCATCCTGTTTGCTAGGAGAAATCTAGTCTCTTAGATGAGACCATGAATGAGATGACACCTGCTGTCTAGCTGATGTGACAGTGTCCTCTTGCACCAAGAATGCTCCTGCAGTAAATGGACTCTTTTTAAGTATAGGAGGAAGCAGATGTTGGTAGTGGGAGCTTACAAAAGATAAAGAAAGGAGTTTTAAAATACTGTCAACAGTAGTTGACTGGCATATTAAGCAACAGAATGACAAAATAATTTACAACTACTTCTTTGCTGGTAGCCCTAAGAATAAGATGTGGAACTAGTTTTGACATTAGATGACAATCCTGACGTATTAGGCATCTCAGTGACCTGGAGGAAGGAGGGTAATATGTGAGGTACAGTGTTGCCTGGGTACTAGCTTTGCAGCAATGACACAGTAGAATTACCTGGTGAGAGAGTGGCACTTTATGAAAAGGATTATTTAAGTGTAATATTGGACAGCTATTACAGAGAAAGGGAGCACTGTGTAATGTTTTTGGATAGAAGTCCTATATTTTAATAATAAATAAGTAACAGTGACAGTGTAGTGCTGATCTTTTCGACAGGATGCTGAGAGTGATACGGAAATGCAAAGCAATATTCAATGAGTTGTGAAGGACAGGCTGTAATCATGGAAGGTTACAACTATCCACATCATTATCTTGCCAAGGCAAGATGTAGAGATACAAATTTTTGTGGAATAAGTAACTTTTCTAGAGCAATCAATCTTAGAAACCAAAAGGAAAAATCCTGTTGTGGATTTTGAGTGGTGTACAGAACTTAAGTTCAGGAAGTATTAGAGAGAAAGCCTCTCTGTAATAGTTATCTCAATACGATGAGAAACACAGAATTGTGCAGCTTAGCTTGGAAGGAACCTCTGGAAGCTGTCTTCTCCAGCCTGCTGCTCAAAGTAGTGGCAATTTTGGAAGGTGGCTTAAGATCTTGTCAAGTTGTGACAAAGGATGGAGGAGATGGAGACCAAGGATAGAGATTTCAGAAACTTTCTGGATAGAGATTTCAGAAACTTTCTGGGCAACTGTTCCAGTGTCTGACCAGTTTAATGAGCAGGGTTTTTTTTATATCTAGTTGGAATTTGATATATTTTAACTTGTGTTCATTGGCTCTTGTACCATCCACTGTGCTCCTCTGGGAAAAGTCAAGCTCTGTCTTTTTGATGCCATTGTGTTAGGTAGACACCAGTAACATCTTCCCTTCTCCTAGTGCTGAATAAACCCAGGTCTTTCACCCTGTTATTTTAAATTGTGTGCCCAATCCCTGACCATTGTGGTACTCTGTTGCTAAACTCGATCTAGTAGATCAGTGTCTTTCTTGGAGGAGCCCTAAACAAGACACAGCCACACATACAGTCTCAGAAGTGCTGAATAGAATCAATTTTGTAAACCAACTGACTATACTCTTGTCTATACAACCGGCATGTTTTTATCCTTTGCCACAAAGGCATTTCACTGTCTAATGTTCAACTTCTTGCTCAGAAGGAACCCACTTCTTCTGCAAAGCTGCTCTCTAGGCAGTTGGTCTCCTAGAACATCCTGTTATGAGGGGTTATTCTGACAGGAATTTGCCTTTGGGAAACTTCATGAAGTTCCCATCAGCCCATTTTTTCTGCCAATGAGGTGTCTCTGAACAGTGGTCCAGCCCTCCAGTGACTGTCTCAGTTCCTCCCCTGAGTTTTACATCATCAGTGGCCTTGCTGAGAGGCACTCTAACCCGTCTTTGACATTTTTAATAAAGACATTAAACAGAACAGGCTTTGATATAGATCCCTGAGGGATGCTTTCAACTGTTAGCTGCCAGTTGGGCTCCACACTTTAAGCCTAACAGTCCAGCCAATATCCAAGCCAACTTACCTACTTTTCCATTCAGATCTCAACTATTTGTCAATAAGGAGGTGGGCAACCATCTCAAATGCCTTGCCAAATTCAAGGTATACACCGCTGCCTGCTCTCCCTTTATTCTTACAGCCATGTCATCTCTTTACAAAGACAGTCAGGTTAGTAAAGCAAGATTTTTCATTGGTAAATCCATGCTAGCTGTTTCAAATCACTTTTTGTCCGTTAGGTGACTGGATATGATTTCCAGGATGATTTGCTCTGTAACTTTCTTAGAATAAAAGGCGAGGCCTATATTTCCCCACATCTCACCCTTTATGAAGATGGGTTCATGGTAATGTTTTCCTCTTTTTTCTTTTTTTTTAAATTAGATTTAAATAATAGCAGAAGAGAGTGGACCAAATCAATTGGGCTGAGGATAGTGATATTCACTTTCCAGAAAGGGAACCATATAATCAAAAAACCTGCAACCTCCCAAACTCTAAAACAAGCAGTACAGAAAGCCTATGAACAGTTAGAGACTGTTAAGAACGGTACTGTAGTTGAAACCCATCTGAAATATGTGCTACAATTTTAAAAGTAAAATTTAAAAAAGCCCAAACCAACACCCACCCCAAAACAGTCTTTAAAAAGCGCTCTGTAAAGACTCAGTAGGGAAGCTTTTGTGGCCCTCACAGAGAAAAGGTTAGAATTTAAAACTTAAGCTTGCATTAATGAGAACAGGTATGCCAATAAACAGTGGCAGGACAAATGCAAGTGGAAAACTGAGAAGGCTAAAAAGCTTTTGAAGTGTGATTTTCAGATATTTAAGTGGTGGTAGTAAAGTTTTGCTTAAATAAAGTGAAAAAGAAACCAGTTAGGAAATTTGTAGGTTTGCTTAATGATAACAGTGTAAAATGATACACTACGTTTACAAGGCCATAAAAGAACAGCTCAGTGAATCTTTGCATCAATCTTCCCTGCTGCAGATGCAAAGAAGATGCCAACAACTCAGGAGTTCTTTGTAGCAGATATATCAAAGGTGTTAGATCTGTTTGAAGTAACTGTACAGCAATTATGAGGTCAAGCAGATAAGTTATTTGTTAATATCTTCACACCTCAAGCAGTGTGAAGAAACTCGAGTATGAAATTATTGAACTGTAACCTCATCATAAACAGCCACTGTGCCAGTGGACTGGCACATTGCCACTGTAACTCCCATTGTGTTGGTTTAAGCCCTGCTGGGACCGGAGACCATGTTGCTGTTGTCCCTCCCCCACCCTCAGCCGGTCAGGCTGGAAGTGAGGCACAAACCCTGGGTTAAAATAAGAATAAATTTAACACAACAGTGTGATAAACAATCTGAACAACAACAGTAGCAATGATAACAACAATAAACAGCAATAACAGTAAGCAAGACAAAAGATATACAGAGAAATACTGCAATGGTTACGGAACTGCCACATGCTCCCCGCCACCGAAGCCACCAAGGAAAATAGTTCCCGTGCTCCCTCGCCCGGACCTGACATCAGCATGGTATGAATAACCCAGCTGGAGATCCCTTCTCCCTCCCTGCTGGGGAAACTTAACCCTATCCTAGCTGAACCAGGATACCTATCTACAAAACGGGCTCCAGAGGGAGTTGCAGACCACTGAACCTGAGTGCTTCAGTACTTGGGAAGATGGCAGTCTGTCTTTAGGAAAAATAGCAGGGGGAGAAGGAAAAAAGAAACAAAAAGGGAGAGAGATCACTGAGCACAGATCAACAGTTTTGTTGGGGGAGTGTCACTGTGGCTCCTGTAAAGGGAAATCCCGATTCATTAACTTGCTGGAATTGCAAGAGGGTGACAGTAACTATGAGGTAACAGTAATCTGGCCTGTATTTTCCAATTGCCTTTGACAAGGCTTCACATGAAAGGTTATAAAGAAATTCCGTTCCTGTGGGATTGGAGGAAAGGCCCTTTTAGCAAGAGGGAATGAGTTAAAGTGGAAGAAACAAAGGGTAGCGCTTACATGCTGCTTTCAGGATGGAAAATTGTAATCAGACTGCAGAAACTGTTAGGCTTGTGTTTTCTCTTGAGTAGCGTCTGCTTTTGCCTCTGCTGGAGAGAGAGCACTGGTGATGGATGGACCCAGTGCTGGTCTAATCCATTTGGGCATTTCTAATATTAATGTGAGCTAGTCATTGGCTTGTGTGGGTTGGATCTTGTATTACAGGTTGTAATTTCTTGTCTAGGCTTACCTGAAATATTTCCAGTTTAGATAGGTCATAATTTCAGTTGGAGACTAGATTTCACAGACAAATGTATTTGGAAGCACTTCAGATATTCAGACTACAAACCAATCCCTTTACTTATTTCATGTAAGTTACTTACTTCTTTATGTCTTTCATCACCCTAAAAAAATCTTTATGTAAAAAAAAAGTTAAGTCTTTTTAAAAATCTTGCACGATTATCATTGTATGCTTGTCAGTGTGTAGGGAGGCAACATGTATGTATATATATGCGTAAACTTGTGTACATTCAAATAATGTTTTTAAAGCTGAAAAATAACATATTCAGAAGATAGAGGTTCAAGCAGGAAGCGTGTGATGTTGAATACAGTCTTTAATTATGTAAACAGAGAATGTTTTTCGAAGGAAGTGTTTTACCATTCAATGCAAAAGTGAACATGCTATGAGGAGTTAGGACAGTGTGGAGGTAAAGGCCACTGTAGTTTGTTACAGAAATTGATCATGACTGAGGCATGGAGAATGAAGGAACAGCAAAAAAATGAGCTGAGTAATCCTGAAAGTAGCTGGAGTTTTATATGTCATGCAAAGCAAGTTATATTAAATTTTCATATTTCTTTTTCGTTGTACTTCATCCATTACGGCTGAGTCACAGATGTGTTTAAATGTGCTTTAAAATACTACATATACTGAAAGATCTTTTTTTAAAATTCCTTCCTTAAGTTAGCAGATATTTTGGCTTGATTTTCTTTGTGCCTTATCTTAGAGGAATTTTGTAAATCATGTATTTCCTATGAAGCAGCTAGGTGCTGCTGTTCAAAGTGCAGCAGAAATGACTGTGAGGAAATTAGCAATCCAACCTTCAGAGTTAGAACAATGTGTATTTGTATAGTATATGAGTTTGTATTTTAAACAAAATCTGCGTATGAAATGACTGCCCTCTGTTCTATGTGCTGTAGGATCCTAGACTAAAATAGGCGGGGATCCTATTGCTAAAATAGTGCACAGCTGTACAATTAAAGTTTGTGTCAGAAAACACAAGTATAAATGAACCATTTAAGTTAATGTCTTTCATTCTAGCATTTCCAGTTTGACTTTGAAACTTTAGCATTGGGACAACTTTATTTGTATGTAATTTTAGTAAAACTGAAAGCAGATATTTTGCTATACAGACCTTAGCTGCTTGATATTACAGAATAAACTATAGTAGTAATATAGTAGTAGATTATTGCTGGAAAAGAGGAGGAGAGATTTCATTAATAAGTTTCTCAAATAATCGCTGAATAAAGTGGAATAGTAAGATATATCTTCACATGGTTGGGTGGTGGTTTCCCCTGAGACTGAATACTTACTCAATTCTTAACAGGATTCAACCTCCTATGAGTCTCTTTTCCATCTCAGGCATTTCCTTATCTAAAAAGGACTAGGTGAAACTTCTTAGTGTATGTTACAATCAACATTATATCTGAATCTTATAAATTCAGATTTATAAATTTTAATCAGCTGTTGTACAAATGACTCCATAGTATTGAAGTATGCTAAGTGTCACCAAATTAGAACTAATTCCTGGGTGTTGACAGCTTTTTCCTCAGTAACATATTGATATGGTTTTGGTTTAATTTTTTAAATGGTTTTATTGTAGTTTCTATGCGGTTGTTCTGTGGTTCTTACTTTTTTATTTCCTCTTTTGTAGACTGAATCTCGAAGAAGAACTGGATCACATGAAAGTATACCGATCTATAGGTAATTACACCATACAGGAGTTTAACTATGTTTACCACAAAAAAGGGAAAGTATAGTATTTTATATGTATGTATGAAGTCTATTAGAAATACTAATTTTAAGGTTACTTTCTTTACAAAGTTTAATTTATTTTTCTTGAATGTGTATTTTGTAACCATAAAGCCATACATATTCTTATTTCAAAGTACATTTACCCTTAAGTTCTCCACATGACTATTAAATCAATGACAATTTTTTATATAGATATACACTTATATATCTTTGCAACTTATGTGTATATACTACATAAAAAATCAGTTATTTTATGTTTAAAATAGCTATGTATACATATATAAATATATATGTGTAAAATCTAAAACATGTCTTAATATGTAAGTGTAAAATTTAAAAGATGTTTATATGTTTAAGAAGCTTTCTCCAGAGTCTGAAATGGTTTTTGCGGAACTGAAGTACAGTGATACAGAAATTACATGCTCATTGAGACTTCTTTTATAATACTTGTCTCACAAAGTATATGAATTTGAACGTAAATCAAAATGGTGGAAGTCTTACAAGAATTGATCATTAATATATTTTTTTATATCTTTACAATCTTTACAATAATTGATGGTTCTGTGAAGATAGGTCTATGTCAGTTGGATAGTTAACATATTACCACTGCCTACCCATCACTCTGATTCTTTGTATTATTTGCTGTTCCTCAATGGTCTGGAGAAGTATTCAAAAGTCTGTAGTTACAATACAGCTGGGTGTCACAACTGTGGTGAAATCTTTATGCACAGTATAGTGAAAAACAAGGAAGTAGGAGACTTGAAGTACTCTATATGTTTTTAGCAATAAAACCTTGCCATTCTTTATCCCAATTTTCTGCTGGTGGCTGTTTTCTTTTTTTGTGATAATGTTGGCCACTTGAATGAAAAAAATAAAGATTTTGTTTTATAGTATCTATAAAACTAAGTGGAAATATCCAGCTGCTGAAGACTGAAAGTTACTGGGGTTTTTTGTGTTACTACTTATGTGTTACTTTCATAGCCCCGGGTAGAGCTGAAAGGAACTAGTGAAGGTTTCAAATACTGACTTTAAAAATCACTTCTTTGTTTTTGCCAATTTAGTCAGTCTTTGCACAGAGAGAAGTGGAAAGGCAACCAGCAGTGAGAAGGAATTGAGGGCCTGCTGAGCAATAACCATGCATTTCCAAAAAACAGTCAGATTCCTGAAACTGCCAGTTCTTGACATGTTTAGTGCTTTAACAATTAGTCCTTTATTCCTTCTTTTTTCATTATCTTTTCAGAGTAAAACATACCCTTTTTTAAAAGCAGGTGGGTGGATACACATTTCTAGTTTGGTTATTGGCATGATGATTAATTGTTATATTGGGACTGAGAAAAATTGTTCATCTACTAGTGAAGTGTGTTAGGCAAATTTTATTTACCTTTTCCAGCATTTCTTGTTATAGGTATCATTTAGATGGACAGGAGATTTTTGGTAAGATTCAAAGTCAAGTCTAAAGATATGTATTAAGCAGCACTTTTTGTTAGCACATAAGACTGAGATGATTCCAGCTGTTTCCAAACTTAAAACAATTAAGTATAAAAAAATAGTTGCTCACCCAGCCTGTAAAAAGTAATTTCCTTATTGTTCCCCTTGCAAATCCTAAGGCATTGCAGTGTGGTGGACAGTTTTATCAGTTGGTTGACATTTTCTAGAAGATTATACAATAATGACTGAAGCTGAATGTCCATCTTTGAGCATAAATTAGTGTATGTGAGCAGTCCTTGCTCATGCAATAAGAAAGTGTCTACATCCTCTGCCCTAAAATGGGTATTAAATGCCTTCCTCTTCCTAAATAAAAGTACAGTCTCAGGTCTGTTATCTGTAATTTGCTGAAAGACCAAACTTGGTATGGTATAAATACACTTTGTTCACAGTCTTAGTAAGTATGATTTATTTTCTAAAAGGAAACCTGACATGAATTTACTCAGCTTATCTGTGATGCTGGAATTCACTTTCACCTTAGCCAATACCAGTTTCCATCAGGCTTTCTAACATCAAGGAATAAATTCTGCAAAGAAAGTGTCTGAGCTTCTCTATTAAAAAAGATAGCCTCTATCCTCTTGCTTGATTAGATATCAGTTGTGTTTGTCAGGAGGAAGTACTGGATAGCTTTGTTGCTTTTCCACATAGTTTTTCAATTCCTGCTGGTCAAAGATGAAGGAGGTCAGGGGAAAGGAAACTCTGCTCCTACCATTTCCTATTTCTTTCCTTTGTGATTCAGATGTGCAAGGTGTTCTTTTGCCATTGCTGATCAAATCCAAATTCACTATTCATGCTATTCACATCAGTATTTGTATATGAATGTAAAGAATGTGTTGGCAGGTACTTGTGCATTTCCTCCAAAAGCAGCAAAGTGGGTCCATGTAATTATATTCAGAAAAATAACAAGTGCCTTATTAAAAGAAGGTAAACTGTTGCCCCCCTGTTTCTTCAAGGAGGCAGTTTGAAGGCTTCTTTCATTATGAGATTTCTTCTGAATCTACCGTATCTCTAGCTCATATGTGAGAATGGTATTTCCTTCTGGTCTTCGCAGTGGTTTTTCCCATTGGCTCTTTTACAGTCAGCACATCTTTGGGAGCATGGGTAGCTAGCACTGGAGTCAGTAACACAGTGGCTTTCTGCACCATGGCAGCTTCTGTCTGTCAGGGGATTGTTTCACCTGATGCATACTGGAAGCAAAGATGTCATTCTTTTGATGGTTCAGGTAGCTACTCTCTGAGTGACTAATACACAGCTGGGTTTTTTTTAAAACTGATCGTTTTTCTCTGTGTAATAAGGCTTTCTGCAAATAATAATAGCGAACTGTAGTATCATAGTTCAAGTACCATTTTGCCAGCGGTGTTGGACTAACTCATCATCAGATTTGGTGACTTAATTAGGAGTTAATTGTTATGTTCTAAAACTGGCAGTTAACTATGCTTCCTTGGTGGGATGTAAGTATACTGCTGTAAGACCACAGTAATTTGATGACTGAAGATAGTGGGGTTTATGACTTGCGGGCCTACTCCTTGGGGAAGAACTTGGTATTTTTTTATGTAGGAGTATGACGTGTAGAGCATGTGTCTTGCCAAGCAGACTGATATCTTGAATGTTTCTGCTATCATAGACAGACAGACAGACAGTTACAGTCAATCCTTTTTAATTGCCTTCCTAAAAAATTCCTGTGAGTGACTACATAACAATTAGAAGGTGAGAGGGGAAAAGAGGGCTGAATAGGCCATTTATTTTCTGCTCGAAAGAAAGGGCTACGCATCAGTGACCTTTGGCTTTTCTTTAATTCATGTTGCTTGTGACTTCTGTGATAATACTGAACATGCATAGTTTTTTCTATTTTGCAGTAGCATTCTTTATTCTTGGCATATTATATGTTTATTTATAGAGTTTTAAATTGTATTTTAATACATCCACATAATAAACATAACACCTTGTGTGCTTTGATCAGTTTCTTTGACTATGGGAAATCATTTTTCTTTTCAGTGGAGTACAGTAAATGCTGATATAAAAGCTACAGCAGACATTCAAATGAGTGAATATTTAGAAAAAGATGAAAAGCATGTTCATATTATCTTTGTGTGTTACTTAAAGAATGTTGTAAATGTATGCAGTACCACTGTGCTGGGGGACTGTAGTCTGAAATAACATGGGAACTAACATATTAATATCAAGGTAAAGGTACATATTCCCCAGATGCATAGTTTTACCTTTTTCAGCTTTTATTATCTTTAGAATAGTGTTCCATTTATTTCATGAATACAGAAGTATTAATTAGCCATGACATGTTCTAAAGACAAAAGAAAGGTCTAATTCACTCTAACAAACTTGTTAGTCACTGTTTATATCAAGAGGATTGTGAATCTACAGAGAGTAACACTGTTTTCTTCTACACTCGCTTTGTTTATAAATCAAAAGTTTTTAAGTGACCTGCAATGTTTGCTTGTAGTTTGAAATGCGACTTCTAAAGCAGACCTCCATCATGTAGAACAAATATTTATCCCTTAAGGTTAATTCTTTAAGTTAATTTGGGGTGAAGAAGGGCAAGACGAGAAATGTGAATATTGTGATGTTTTTTACAGTGTTGGGATTTTTTGTTTGTAAACATAGTATTTTGTACTCTAAGAAAAAGTCTTTCTGAAGTGAGTAATTACTCTTCTCTGTGAGCAGTGGGCAATTTATGAATGCTAAGCTCTTGGTTCAAATATAAACAGAATGTATTTAACTTCAGATTTACCATACATATTAGTACTTCTAAACTTTTTTCTTAGCATTCTTCTCTATGAATAGATCTAATTTTTAACTTTAAGGTGCATAGCTGTCTGTGAGAGTGATGCTTAGAGTCATGTTCTCTCTCATTAGTTCTATCAATTTCTAATTGTTACGAAATCACAATATTACAATAGAATGATTTTTGTGATTTATCTGGTGAAGTACATGATCTTTCACATAACAAAAAAAGGGGTTTAAAGTTTTCATCCATCCTAATTCTGTTACTGTTTGCTTTGTTCACCACTCACTCTGATCCTCCTGGCAGGAGACAAGACCTAGAGAACAAAACTGGTAGTGACTGTGTAGATAAAAAGGCAATGAATTCTGCTTTTAAGGCATAGAGGGAATAGTCTATAAAAGAATAAAAATCAGAATGAAAGTACAGTGTCTTTAACCTGCAGATCTATTGTACCTTTGAAAAGCTTGTACTCTGAAAAAACATACTGATGCTACAAAGAGTCATAATTATGTCACAGAACACTTTGAAAAGAGGTCACTTTTTAGAAACTGGCCAAAAGGCTTGTCAAGAAAATAGACCACATTATAAATAATTGCAGAAGTAAAGAATGCATTTCCTTAAAATGCCTAGGTATTGTTTTAGTGCAATACTAGGTGTCACACTGTATTTTATTTATTATCTGATAGAGATGTATTATTTATTTTCTGATAGAGCCACTTTTTAAACTTAGTGAAGATAATGGGATCAAGAACAGTACACCAAAGAGGAATATGAAAGAAGTTTCACATGAGACATTACAGAAGGTAAGATTCCAACCATAGCAAACAGATCTAAATTTTAATGTAAGGATCACATTTATATAAAAGTCAGTACTCGTGAATTTAGGCTATTATTTTCCTTTCCTAATACAAAAATATGGATTTTCAAAACTGTGTCAGAAATTAATTCTAGTGAAGTAGCTGTGAATGCATCATGTGAGATAAACATGGTTAATGTCAGAGAAACTGAAAAGAATGTTGAGAGGTGTAATGTTAAAAACTAACAAATTATCTGATTGAAAGTAACATATGCTTAGCATTTTACCACTTTTAAGTTCAGAAACCTTTGTTTCTTTTGCTGAGTATTTAACTTCACATGTTATCAGGTGTTAATCTCTGTAGAGCTCTTGCTACAGAAGAAAACTGATGCACAATACTGATAAATCCACCTTTTGCTATATTTAAATTTTAGCACAACATTGCATATGCAAATATTTTCTACATATGTGGGTTTATCACTCTTTTCACAAGATAGTACTGCATGCATTTAGTATTCTTTGGCTTAGGAAATACGATGAGTATTTAATCTTTACTGCTCAATATTCTACATGTTTTACCTTATTCAGTAACAAGATGTTCTTAACTAGTTGCTATTTGTATTGATATTTGTAATATACACAAGTAGTTTAGTATGTTAACAGGTGTTCACTTAAGAGGGCTCACTTGTATTTTACCATATGTTTTGTCTGCTGCAAAGAAAAGACATCCTTCAAACAGTATCATGCCTTTTGTTTGTCATTTTGCAAAACAATATTTGTTTAATTACTTATAAATCTTTAAAAGCATGCTTAAATTGAAGAAACACAAATCTATAACTTTGAATGTCAGTTTGGGTATGTCTATTTATTTTTTATTTGTGAATTAACTTGTAGGAAGTATGGTAATTTACAGCAGATGATGTGATTGCATATACTTGTAACACTTGCCATATGGTCAGGCAATGAAGGCTGTCATCTCGTTATTACTGAATGACAAACATCATGTTAAAATAATAACACACAGAATAGGAAGTGCTCACATTCATTTATCTTAAGGTAGAGTGAGTAATTGAAATAATATGAATGCTACCATCTGAAATGTCACACAGTTTATGCTTGCTTATCATCTATATTTCAGAACTATAATTTTGTTTGCCAGCTACTACATAATTTTTATCTCTATGGATATACAAAGTTATGATGGTGCCTTAGGGACAGGTGTAGAATCTATTCATTGTTTGTTTCCTTACAGCTGTCATACATGACTTTAAGTGCTAGTGAGTGCAAAAGGTTGCTTTAAAGAACTGAGGATATAATAGCAGAATCTCAGTTTAGGAAGATAGATGATGAAAGGTACTGGTCTAACTCCTTATCTCTGGAGAGGAAGCTACAAACTATGATTTTAATCATAACGGTTTCACTGAAGCATTTGGAAGAAATGCTTTTATTTCTAATTTTACCCAATAACTTTATGTAGCCATAAGGTAATCTCATCATTGTGGGAACGCTATGAATTTCTGTAAAGGAAGGTAACAATGGGTAGGCATGCATATTAAAGGTTTGCTATCAAACTCATAAATTCAATATCAAATTCATAAATGTATATGAAGTTTGAGTGGCTTTTGCCCTTATTTATTCTCTATGTTAAGACCTCTCATTTATCAGAATAAAATCTGTAGTACCCACTTTGTAAATCATTCCATAAGTTTTAAATTAATTTAAATGCATTAGCAAAGTGTCCTGCAAAACCATCCAGCATTTACTGAGAAATACTATGTTTTCACTGTTTTCAATGTGAAAGCGGCTTTTGACTTTTTATATTGCTACAAAGTGATAGAATTGGCCAGTATTTTGTAAGGCGTGTAGCTGAAGTTGAACACGTACATTCTACTACAACTCCTTGAAAAATAGGCTTTTCTACCCATGTCCAGAAAAATCAGGAGCATCTGGGACTTTCCCTAGTGAAAGAGTAGGGATGAAGCTTGACAAAACCAACCAACTGTATTTCTCCAAAATAACTAAGTGGTTACTGAGCACAAAACACACTCAGATGTCCTTTGCCAGCTTCTGGGGAAGTCTCAAAAATTGCCCCTTATTTATGGAAATCGTGGGGTTTGGTTGTAATTTAAAGCAAATATTCCATAACGCTGCATATTGGTTTATTGTTAATGACCTTGAATATGTGTAAACCTCAAAGGACTTTGCGAACAAAGCATATGCATCATATATAGGTAGAATATGCTCCTTCAGACTATATATGAGCAGCTTGTAAAGTGGCTTCATTGGAATAGGATAGATTTTCCCTTCTGTGAACAGAAAATACATTTCAGCCTTCATATTTAGGTGCTGAGCTTCTGATAACTCTTGCTATGATTTGTTTGGGGGTTTTTGGAAAATGAAATTAATATTTAATTGTCTATTTGCAAGACTTAAAAGAACTTGTTGATTTAGATAGCTAGTGAAAAATTGCCTGTGTTTCAAAATAGTTTTTCTTCTGAAAATGTTTTTTTAAATTCAATTAGTATGTATAACCAAATCAGTAATGAGCTCAAGATGCATCAGGAATGTTCATTAGCATACTTAAACTTCTGTGTCACTTTGTCTGGAATTTTAACTTTTTACCATTTGCCCTTTGTTCAACATCTGTATTATTGCAGCTAAAATGTTTTCATCTGCACTATGTTAGAATTATTTTAAAATTAAGGACCATAGATTGCTATTGACCTTGTTCTTGATGTAATATTATTGTCATACAATAAATACATTTGAAACCAAAGGGTTTTTTTTACTGAATAGTCTGAAATATTATAAATGCTAAAATTGCTTTTGTTAGGTACAACAACTAGAAGGAAGATTCAGAGCTGTTGAAGGGGAATTAAAGAAACAGAAAGAAGTAATTAAAGACTTACTGAAGGAGAAAAATTATTTGGAAGAATCTTTAAAAGTGCAAAAGGAAGATGCAGATACAAGAGAAAGAGAGCTACTTAAGAGGATTTGTGAAATTAAAAAAGACAAAGCGGAACTTCAGTTAGTGAATGATGAGCAGGAAAAAGAAGCTGCCTCTTTGAAGAGGCAAGTGGCAGAAGCTAAAAGGTTGAGAAGTGAAAATGAAG